>NW_011476058.1:9553-14369 GCF_000754665.1 Bison bison bison | reverse complement strand
GGCCCGCTCGGCGTTCAGCCGCACGCAGCGGCCGTCGTCGCCGCCAGCCTCCGCCTCCGCCATGGCCGCCAGCCGACGCCGCCGCCACCGGCCGCCGCCGTCGCCGCCACCGGCCGGCCGCTCTTCCTCGCAGCCGCCTGCTGCCGGGCCCGCCCCGCCCCCGGCGCGCTCATAGGCCCCGCGCCTCGCGCGTGTGGCCCATTGGGCCCCGCCTGCGCCAATCCGCCCCCGCCTCCCGCGGGCTGCGGGAGCGCCGGGCCAACCGTCGCGGTCCGCCGCGGACAGGCGGGCGGCCATTGGCTGGAGCGCCCTAGGAGCCGCGGTGATTGGCTGGCTGGAAGCCAACCGGCATTCTGCGTGGAGCGCTCACTGCGGAAATTCGGCTGAGGAGCCGGAGCGCCGGCGCAGGACGTAAGACTGCTGTTCATTGGCTGCTGCAGGACAGCTCGCCCATTGGAGGCGCTTGGTCAGCCTAGGTGACGGAGGCCCTTAATCAAGTGACCCCCGCGCCGGGCCGGCTGTGATTGGCTGGCTTGTCTCCTATCTTGCAGGCTGGGCGCTCCGCGGGATCGCGGAGGGAGGGGTCTGCTGTCTCCTTGCGGCAGGAGTCACGTCCGCACCTTTGCCGGGTCGGCGCTGGGCGGTGTTCTGCGCCGTGGACGCAGTGTCTGCGCGTTGGCCGATTATGGCCTTTCCTGAGAGGCAGGCCCAGGCTCCTTCCTAACAAGACTTGCGTTCTGGAAGACGTTTCCAGGCCTTTGCAAAATCGCTTTTCCTGTGCTTGGTGGTCATGTGGACGAATAATTTACAGGGCAGTGGGATCAGGGTCTAAGAGAAGGACGTTAGTGCCTAGAACACAGCACTCAGTAACTGGTCGCTCTCATCATTAATACGTATTACTAACTTTTGTGGAGATCAATCCTGAATATTCATTGGAAGGACTGTTGCTGAAGCTGATGCTCCAAAACTGGCCACCTGATGAGAAGAGCTGATTCATTGGAAAAGACTCTGGTGCTGGGAAAGATTGAAGGCAGGACGAGAAGGGGACGAGAAAAGATGAGATGGTTAGATGGCATTACCAATTCAACGGATGTGAATTTGATCAAACTCCGGGACATAGTGAAGGACAGGGAAACCTGGCGTGCTGCAGTCCATGGGGTTGCAAAGAGTCGGACACACACAAAACATTAAGTGCATAAATCTTAAGTGTGCAGCCTGATAGGATTTTAAAGAGTTGGACACAACTGGGCAACTGAACAACAGGCCTGTGTAAACACAGCCGAGATCAAGGTACAGAATATTTCTATCACTCCAGAAACTTCCCTCAAGTCACTATGTGTCCCTAGAGGTTACCCCTCCAACTGCTTTTCTGACTTCTGTCACCAGAGTGAGTCACAGCCTCCTTTGCCTGTCCTGGACTATCTTGCAGGAGCTTGCCCTGTGTACTCCTGGTTATTCCTTCTTTTGGATCAACATAGTATCAATGAAATCCATTCTTCTCAGTGTTGTTGTTGTTTTTTTAATTACCACATGGGTCATTGTAAGAATTTACTCCCCTGTTCCTCACTTGATGGGCATTTGGGTGGCTTCCAGTTTGGGGCCATTGTAAGTAATGCCCCTATGAAGGTTCTTCCTACACGTTCATTTCCCTCATTCCTAGAGGGAAATAGACATAGACCCTCGTTCCTCTTGGGTGGATACTTAGAAGTGGAGTTGCCAGTTCACAC
This sequence comes from Bison bison bison, assembly GCF_000754665.1. Classification (NCBI taxonomy): domain Eukaryota; kingdom Metazoa; phylum Chordata; class Mammalia; order Artiodactyla; family Bovidae; genus Bison; species Bison bison. The sequence continues at coordinate 12,642 of NW_011476058.1, read as the reverse complement.
AGTAGGTGTGGTTTTCTCAGTACTTTCACTAAGGCCAGGGGGAAGACTAGCAGGTCCCAGCTTCCCAAGCACTTACCCTGTGCCAGGCAATCCAGACCTCCAACTCCCAGTGTGGCAAATCTCTGCTCCTCTCTCGGGTCCCAAGTCTCCATAAAGTCTACTCTGGGGCCCGCCTCACCCTCAAACCCATGAAGTAAAACCAGTAACCTCAGTACCTTAAGGCCCTGCTTGTTCCCCTATGGCCTGTTGTTTGGTCTTGGCTGGTCTGGGAACCGCTGGAGGACAGGGACATGGTATACAGTGTTCCTGCCTGGCGTACCCACTAGCTAGGAGTATCTTGTACCCACTAGCTCCTTCTTTCTGTGTCTTCCCATTCAGTTTAATTGGTGGATCTGACCATGGGAAGAATTGATTTGACAGGAGGTCACAAATCCTGCTTTACCACTCAGAGGCAGTGTGTGTGGTTCACTGGCAGGAGTGGGCTAGAATGCTCTGTCTAGCCAGGGCTGGCTGGCGCAGTACTTGCCTGGCTGCCTTGGTTTACTGGCAGTTAGTAAGTGTCTAGGCACTGAGTGCTGCACTACCTTGTCAGAATCACAGGACAACTCCCAGAGGCGGGGATGATTAATGTCCCCATTTATAGATGGGGGACATGAGCCACAGACAGTCACCAACTGGGCAATGCAAAGTTGGGATTAAACTCAGTTGACCCCAAAGCTGAGCTCTGTTTTGTTTAACATCCCCTATAGGGTGTAGGGTCTGAGTTGGCATGGCAGGAGAGGTGGAATGGCCAGTATCAAGAGAGGGGATGGTTATGGACAAGGTCCTGAAGGAGGCTGGAAGGGATGGCACCCTTTACTGGGGAGGACTGTCCCTGGAAGAGGTGCGATGCGTCTGGATGGAAGAGGTGCACAGCATGACGGCTTTGTGTCCCTGACACACAGTAGGTGCTCAGTGTATACCTGCCAATGGACAGTGCCAGGGCCCTCCCAAGTGAGGAAGCTGGACCACAAGCGGAGTGGGGCATGGACTTAGATGGTTCAAGGACATACACTAATCTTCATGGCATTCCATGCATTTAAATTATATTAGAGAACTTCCCTGATGGCCCAGTAGTTAGGAATCCGCCTGCCAATGCAGGAAACACAGGTTTGATCCCTGGTCCAGGAAGATTCCACAAGCTGCGGGGCAACTAAGCCCACATGCCACAACTACTGAGCCCATGTTCCAGAGGCTGAGAGCCGCAACTATGGAAGCCTGTGCACCCTGGAGCCCGTGCTCTGCAACAAGAGAAGCCACCACAAAGAGACGCCTGCACACTGCTGCTAGAGAGTAATCCCTGCTCTTTGCAACTAGAGAAAGTCTGCATGCAGAAATGAAGACCCAGCACAGCCAAAAATAAATAAATGATCTAAATTATATTTGAAACTACCAATAGCCATTAAATCTGTGTTTTCACAGATGTTCTCCTTTCTAATGAGCTAAGCAAAAAAAAGGACTGAAGGGAATTCCCTGGCAGTCCAGCAGTTAGAACTACAAGACTTCGTTGCCAAGGGTGTGGGTTTAATCCCTTGTTGGGGAGTAAAGATCCCACAGTATGCATCTGTGGCCAAAACAAAACAAACAAAAATTCTTTAAAACAAAGAAAAAGGACTGAAGTGGCAAAAAAAAAAAAAAAGGGGGGGGTGGGTGGGGGGAAAGAATGCAACTTAAATACTTCTCAATGTGGGATTGGTTGAGTAAATATAAGTACATCCGAGGACTGGAGATTAGCCGCCATCACAGAGGGTGATGGGTTTCCCTGGTGGCTCTCGGCAAAAGATGTCTGCCAATATAGGAGATGCAGGATTGATCCCTAGGTCAGGAAGATCCCCTGGAGAAGGAAATGGCAACCCACTCAAGTATTCTTGCCTGGAGAATTCCATGGACAGAGGAGCCTGGTAGGCTACAGTACATGGGGTTGCAAAGAGTCAGACAGGACTTAGCAACGAACACTTTCACTTTGGAGGGTGATGGAGTTTTTGTCTGGCTCTGGCCATAGAGAGGCTGGTGTCAACTGTCAAACACACAGTGTGCAGCTGGAGCCCATGTGAGGGCAGGGTGGGAGAGGAGGACACCTGGGGGAAGGGAGACTTTGGGGAAGGGAGAAGCCCTTCCCTGGCCACTCTGCCTTCCAGGGACTTCAGGCCCATCAACTCCTGTGTCTGCTGTCTGCCTAGGCTTCAGCTGAAGCGGGGCTCAGAGCTTACCAGATCGGGATTCCCTTTTCTGACCCCCAGGGAGTAACTAGGTAGGAGCCCTGGCCTCTTGCTGAGAACTGTCACACAGGTTCTAGAGCACGGAGCAGGGCAGGCTGTCGGTCTCCTCTGGGCCAACTCCTCCTCATGTCCACCCACACGCAGGCTGTGCTCTGTCTTTGAAGTCTGCCCCCATTCCATTCCTCTGGGGGTCTCCCTCTACCTCTCTGCTGCTGGCTCTCCCATCACTCCCCAGAACATCCTCGAGAGGTGTCCTGGTCCTTTCTTCCCAGGTGCTTCCCAGATGCCTCCTGCAGCAGAAGCACCCACCTGCTCCTCCTCCTGTTTGTCCCTCTCAGAGACTGTCTTTCTTCCTTGCCCAGCAGTCAGAAGGATCCTTCTGAAACACTGTCACTCCCTCTGCTTAAACCCCTGCAATGGTGAGCAAGCCCCTTGCAGACAGCAGCCCCACTGTTACCCTGGCCTCTCGGGATCTAACCTGTGTCTCACACATCCCAGCTCCTGCCAGGTGCAGAAGGGTCCTGGGTTCCTGAGCTGGGCAGCCTCAGAATGGAGATGTCTCTGCTGGTGCCCTTCCTGGGACAGAGCTGCCCACTCTCTGCCCAGGCCCTTGTGTCCCTGCTTGGCTTTCCCCAGAGACTGGCATTCCTGGAGGGAGTGGGGCCTGACTCACCTGAGTCTCCAGCACTGAGCTGAGCCACGGAGAGTAACTAAACTGAGACAGCACACCCTCTGGGTTTCTAGCCCACAACTCTGGACAGACCTCTGGCCAGCAGTTAGACCTCTGGCCAGCACTTGGGCAAGTGTTCCGTCAGTTCTGTGCCTTAGTTT
>NW_011476058.1:9035-9453 GCF_000754665.1 Bison bison bison | reverse complement strand
CTCTGTGCTTTAGTTTCTTCATCTTCAAAATGGGGATGATTGGTATCTTCAATGAGAAAATCCTGTCAAACACTTAGCTTCAAAAAACTACTTAAATACTACCTTAAAAAGTTTTAAAAACTTGTATGCTCATGTTCATAGCACCACCATTTACAATCATAGAAAAGGTGGAAACAACCCAAATAGGCAAAATGAAAATTGGTCTATTCATATAATGGAATATTATTCACCCATCAAAAGAAACGAAGTACTGCTGCATGCTACAACCTGAATGAACCTCAAAAACATCATGCTAAGTAAAGGACACAGGATGCAAAAGATTCTGTTCAGTTCAGTTCAGTCGCTCAGTCGTGTCCGACTCTTTGCGACCCCATGAATCGCAGCACGCCAGGCTTCCCTGTCCATCACCAACTCCCGG
>NW_011476058.1:7515-8482 GCF_000754665.1 Bison bison bison | reverse complement strand
CTTTCTTCACAGTCCAACTCTCACATCCATACATGACCACTGGAAAAACCATAGCCTTGACTAGACTACCATATGTAAAATTCCGATTATACGAAATGTCCAGAAAATGCAAATCCACAGAGAAAGAGGTTTGCTAGGGGCTGAGGGAGGGGACAATGGGGGAGGGGGGTGACTGCCAGTGGGTACAGATCTTATTTTGAAATAAAGACAACGTTCTGGAACTACATGTTGGTGATAGTTGCATAGCGTTGTGAAGGCACTGTCACGCACGGTAAATTTTATGTGTATTTATCACAACTTGAAAACTATGCAAAAGAATGAAAGAGTTAGTGAAGCGATCCCCAATTCGGGTTTTGTCCTTGGACTGAGTCAACCAGTAAGGGAGGCTCTGACATCCGAGGGGGTCAGAGGCGGGCAGCGAGCACCACTCTACCGGTCCGATCTGGGGCAGTGTCCCGGCAGCGGCCCTCTAGAGCTCGAACCCCGGCAGCGGAACGCGCTCAGGGCCAAGCAGGAGGCGCCCCCAAGAGACCTGGCGGTCTCCTCAGGCTCGAGCGCCTAAACGCCGCTCGCGCACCGCAGCCCCAGCATGTCAATTCTCAGGCGTGGCCCCGCCCCTCCCGTCTTTTGGATCCGCCCCTCCGCCTGTCAGTCCTCTGCACCGTAATCACACCTCTCCCGGCAGTTCCGCCGGATGTTCTGTCTCAGCGCTTGGTCCCGCCTCTGAGCCTCCAGGCCACACCCTCGCACGGCGCCCCTCCGCCTGCCCGTCAAACCCGCCCTGGCCCCGCCCCGTCGTCCTCCTCTCGTCTTCTCGCTCTCTCGCCTTGGCGCGGCCCGTTGTTATGACGACACGGTCGTAAATCCGCCATCTTCCTGCGGCGCGTTGCGACATGGAGGGCGCGATGGCAGTGCGGGTGACGGCCGCGCATACGGCAGAAGCCCGGGCCGAAGCCGGGCGGGAAGC
>NW_011476058.1:4527-7415 GCF_000754665.1 Bison bison bison | reverse complement strand
CCGATCACCACCGCCGTGGGCTCCGGCGCCCACCGTGGATACTCACTGGTGTCCGAGTCACACGGGCTGTCAGTGGAGACTTTTGCAATAGGCTCCACCGCCTGCCGGCCCCGCTGTCTCCGCGTCTAGACAGGGCCCGGCCCTCCTCTGCGTCCCCTCCCACCTCACCTGACAGGCAGATCGGAAGAGCACACGCCGGGGTGTGGCTGAGGCTCCGGGAGGGCGGGGCCTCCAGTCTCTCCCGCACCCACAGGGAGGTGGCAGAGCCCAGTGCTGCAAAGGTGCAGGCCGCCCAGCCCCAGACCTGCCACGTTCTAGCTGTTTGATCCTGCGCAGGTGACCACATACCTCTCTGAGCCTCCATTTCCGCTTACAGAATGGAGACACCGGTGTTGACGATAATGTATGGAACACTCATCCTGTCTCAGCCTTTTTCATTCTCAAGCCAGCCCTAGAGGCCATTATTGTTATTCCCATTTCGTGGATGAGGAAAATTGAGGTTTAAAGATGTGAAAGTGACCAGGTCACCCAGTTATTTAATACCACGTATTATTTGGATGCCAGGATTGTGTGACCCCTCAACACACTCCCTTAACTTCTGGGGCTCTGTCTTCTGGTAGTATGGTCATGAGACTCAAAGGAGAGCATGCATGTGCATCTCTGAGAGCAGTTCTGGGGACCCATGAGGGCTACATTCACAGGGGCGCTGAGCCAGAATTCTGATCTCTGCCCTCTGAGCCTGTCCCAGGAGACTCTAGACTGGGCCAGGCAGGCAGGGGTTGGCTGGTGATACTGGGATGGTGGTCTTTGTTCCCACGGGGTTTGTATTCTCGGTACATCTTTCCTTGCTCCTTCTTATTCCAGCTTGCGTAGGGGCAGTACCAACCACCGTGGGGTCTCTTTGGAGGTTGCTGTGCCCTGCTGGGCTTGCCCAGGGCTTCCTCTCAGGGTTACAGGGCTGGGAGTGTTCCCCTCTGCGGTGGGGATTCCTTTAATGTCAACACGCTGGTGCCGAGTCAGACTCGGTGAGTGGGCTGGGAGGATTCGGAGGGTGGAGGCACCTGAGTGCTTGGCGGGTGACTGTGGGCCATCTGGGGGTTACCGCCCTTGCCAGGCGGCCTTCTGTGGGCGAGTCTCGGCTGTGGTTTGGCCCTTTGTTCATTAATCCAGCAGGCATCAGCTGGGCTCCTTAGGTGCTCCAGCCTGGGTTTGACCTTGAAGTGGGATTGCACATGAGGTGGTGGGAATGGACAGACTCTTACAAAAGCAGAAGGAACATCTCCCATCCCGGGTGCAAACAGCTGGGTATCTGGGGTAGAACTTCAAGTTTAGGTTCTGGCCCTAACACTCACCAGCAGAGTAGCCTTGATCTCAGGTTGTTTTTCCGGAGTGGGCATAGTCATTTCCATTTCTTCAGGGTGCTGGTCGGATTGGGTGATATCCCCATGGAGGTGCCTGGCACACTGTAGGGAACTCAGGAAGCCAGAAGTCCTCCTGCAGGGACTGGCTGGTCAGCCTCGATGGTGAGGGGCTCAGGGGCAATGGCCCCTGGCCCTGGAATGTGGAGCCCCTCTGGGAAGTACCCCCCAGGCGTCTTCACCAGGGTAGGGAGGTGTTGCCCTCTTGGAACCAGTGAAGCGTCAGGTCAGAGTGAGAAAAGAGCGGGCATGGGTCAGGGCGCCTCACCTCTCCAGTGTTTGCCGGGTGCTGGCCTCTCAGCTGGAGCTGCACACAAACCAAGTCGGCACATTTTACAGATGACGAAACAGACCCAGACACGGCTGCTGAGGTGCCTGAGGGCACATGTGAACCCCGGATCCTCTCCCGTTCCCAAACCAGCATGGCTGAATCCCCCTGCTTCCCAGCTGCTCCCTGGGCCTCTCTGCCCTCCTCTCTGGAGTAGGGGCTTTGGATCCTGTGCCCAAGTGGATGGTCAGGGCTGCCTCCTCCCATATGTGGCTCTCTCTGGGGCAGGCCCCTGGTTCTAATGCCACCCCTGGGTGGGTGTGCCTAGGACCGGAGCCCCCCCCAGTCCCCCTGACTGTGGGCTCCTTGCAGATGAGGACGACGTGCACAGATGCGGCCGCTGCCAGGCAGAGTTCACTGCCCTGGAGGACTTCGTTCAGCACAAGCTCCAGAAGGCCTGCCAGCGGGCGCCTCAGGAGGCCCTGCCCGCCACCCCGGCGGCTGCGCTGCTGGGTCGGGAGGTGAGCACCACCCCCCCCGCCCCCCACCATCGCACACAGGTGTGCATACACATTCCCACCCCTCATCTGAGAGCAGGAGGAGGAGGTGGTGGCGTGGCAGGACACACCTATGCAGCTGGGTCCCTGTGACAAGGGGAGGGCAGAGGGTGGCATCTGGTCCTGGGTGGGGGGTGCTCTGGGCTCCCCTGGTCGGGCCGGGATGCTGGCCTGCTCAGCAGCCTCTGTGTGGAGCCTGCACTTTGGGGCCTGGGGTCTCTCCTTCCTTGAGGCCCATCCTGACTCAGGGACGTCACGATGGCTTTTGTCCTTCTGTCTGCCCTCCTGGCCTATACATGTGGTTTCTGGGGATCCCACAAATGAAGCGTGGCTCTGTTGTAAAAACGGCCACCTTTGTTGCACGCCGTGTGTACCGGAGCTGTGCACACAGTCTTACGAGGCCCATGGCACCCTCGTGGGCTGGGCACTCTTGACATCCTAAGCCTACAGGAGTGGGCGAGGATGCTCCGAGAGAAGTCGGTGCCTCCAGTCACCCCAGGGGGGCCCGAGGATGGGGCCCAGAGTTGTTTTGCTCTGCCCTGTGGTCTTTCCTGCCCCTCCCAGGGGTGTCGTCTTCTTTGGGAGGGTCCCCAGCTCCTTTCCCCTGGGGGCCCTTTCTCCTGACCCCCTGGCTGGGCTGGTGCT
>NW_011476058.1:0-3127 GCF_000754665.1 Bison bison bison | reverse complement strand
GGCAGGGGCTGTGGCAGTACGCGAGTCGATAGCTGGACAGGAAGGTTTGGGTGACAGGGAGAACTTGGCCTTGGGAAGCCCTGGGGACCAGCTGGGGCAGGAAGAGGGGTGGAGGTGGCCTGGGGGACGGGGACCTCGGAGCAGGCAGCCTCCCTCTCCCCGGGGAGGCCATGGGACCTGTGCCTGTCTCCATGCCGCGTTTCCCCCAACATTCCTGTGGATGAGGACAGTTGCCTGCCACTCCTCCAGGACAGGAGTGTGGACATGTGGGGCAGGGCTGGGCTCTAGCCCTGATGTGGCATTTGGTTTCTGGGTGGGAGGGTATCATGTGGGGAAACGCGTGCCCTAGATTCAGGTAGCACCTCCAGGCTGGCACCCTGGAGGCCCTGCCTGCCACCCAGCCTCCAGCTGGCCCACCCTATGCTCCAGGGGCTCCTCTCTGGGCACCCCCTGCCTCTCTTGCCCCCGGGAGTTTCCCTTCTGCAGACGTCCTGGGTGGCCCAGATGTCCCCCTGGCTCAGTGATCTGGAGCCCAGGCCAGAGTCCTGAGCCACCAGCTGCTGGCATCATCCCAGGATGGTTCCCAGCCCTCGCGGGGCTGGCGGGTTCACGGGGACCACACAGCTTCCAGATACCCACTCCAGGCCCCCTGCCTCTTCCCTGGGACCAAACTTGCTTTTCATCTCTGGCTCCAGGGCAACCACGATCCCCTTTCTCCAGCCCTTCCGTCTGCTGTGTGACACTCAGACTCAGGTCTGAGCCCGGCTTCTGGGGTGGAGGGAGGCTGTCAGCCCCGCAGGAGTGCCAGATGCCCTAATTGTTTCTGAGTCACGGAGCTTCCGTTCTGTTTTGGAAGAATGGCTTGTCAAAACACGACGCCGGCCTGAGTGAGATGGTTTCTAAGAAGCGGCTTCATAGCCGTTTTCCACACGTCATCTTCCTGAGCAGAAATGGTGAAGTGTGTTTACAGCTTAGTTTTGCACATTGTCACATTTCTTCAACACCCACGGAGCTGCAAAAGCCCAGCTTCCTCGCCCTGACTGTCCCAGGCGTGTCCAGAGCGATCGCTCTCCAGGCGGGTCCCTGGCCTGCCTGCCTTGAAACCCATGCTGGTGGGCAGTCTCAGGGGTGTTTCCTCTTCATGTTAGCAGGAGCCAGGGAGGCAGGCTGGCCTGTCCACTGCCTCTGCACTGGCGCTCGGCCACCCTTGGGGACAGCAGGGAACCTGTGCATGTCTTGTCCTGCGTGCCTCTTGGCTAGGGGCAGGGCATCTGTGTTCACATCCTGGTTAACTGTGTTCCAGAGGCCTGGAGTTCCTCTGGGCTACCCCGTGGATTCGGAGCATCCCTTCCCGCCATCCCTTCTGGCCGAGCAGGTGACGCGTGCTGGGCTGGGGTCAGTCGAGATGATCCCCCTGACCCCAGCAGGGTCCTCAGGCTCCATCTGAGGGCGGCAGGGCCGGTGGATCCCGGGGCTCAGGCCACTCTCCCTCTCCTCAGGAGGCGGACACATCAAAGAGGTCATCGTGGCCTCAGAGGCAGAGCCGGGGGACAGCGAGATGGCCGAGGGCCCAGGCAGCTCCAGTGAGCGGGGGCCCAGGCTCGCTGCGGAGGGCGAGCAGGCCCAGGTCAAACTGCTGGTGAACAAGGACGGCCGCTACGTGTGCATGCTCTGCCACAAGACCTTCAAGACGGTGAGGCCCCGGGGCCGTGGGCGCTGGTGGGGAGCCGGGCCTCCGGCTCGTCCCTCGCTGGGCGGTGCCTGAGCCTCGCCGCCCCTCCTGCACAGGGCAGCATCCTCAAGGCCCACATGGTCACGCACAGCAGCCGCAAGGACCACGAGTGCAAACTGTGTGGGGCCTCTTTCCGGACCAAAGGCTCACTCATCCGGCACCACCGGAGGCACACAGGTGAGCCGGCCTCAGCTCGCTGCTGCTGGCCCCGGGGGCTCGGCTCCTGGGCTTTGTCGCCCCTGACTCCTGGAGGTGTGAGGCCGGGGCTGACACCGCTCTCTCCGCAGACGAGCGCCCCTATAAGTGTGCCAAGTGTGGGAAGAGCTTCCGGGAGTCGGGGGCACTGACCCGGCACCTGAAGTCTCTCACCCCGTGTACAGAGAAAATCCGCTTCAGCATGAGCAAAGACGTGGTCGTCGGCAAAGAGGACGTGCCTGCAGGTCAGCCAGGGGGCTCCGCGGCTAGCCCTGGTTGCTCGGTACCACCCTGCTCCATGTGTCCTCACGGGCTCTCTTGGTTCTGCCTTAAAGGGTCCGGTGCCTCCACTGTGGGGCCTGTCACCCCGTCGTCGGCAGGTGAGCCCATGGAGACGTCGCCGGTGATTCACCTGGTGACAGATGCCAAGGGCACCGTCATCCATGAAGTCCACGTCCAGATGCAGGAGCTTCCCCTGGGCATGAAGGCCCTCGCCCCGGAGGTGGGGGCAGGTCAGGGGTGGCCCTTGTCTGCTCAGTCTGGGCCCTGTTCTAGGCACCGGCTCCGCTGGGAATGGGACTGACCTGGGCCTGCCTTCCTGGCACTCAGTCTGGTTGCAGGGGAAGGGAGATGAGAGACCAAGGTCGTGGCAGGGAGGGGTGAGGGGGAGTGGGCTGGGGGCCAGGGCAGGTGCGGGGAGCCTTCCCAAGTGAAGGCGCCAGGTGTGCACGGGGCTCTGGGGTGGCCCGCCGTGGAGCTGGCAGGCGGTGCCGAGTGCTGGACCGCCTGGCCAGCCCCCTCCTTCTGCCTCCCCTGCAGCCCACCAGCCCCCAGGAGCTTCCCTGCTCCAGCGAGGGTGGCCGTGAGAACCTTTTGCACCAAGCCATGCAGAACTCCGGCATTGTCCTCGAGCGGGCCCCCGGGGAGGAGGGGGCCCTGGGGCCAGCCACCCCCACCGTGTCCAGTCCCCAGTCGCCAGGAGACGCTGCCCCGGAACTGCCGCTGCTGGAGGTGGAGCAGGCGGAGACGGTAGGTCCCTGCCCCACCGTGGGCTCCTTCTAGGGGGGCTGGACCTGGGGTGCCAAGTCACACGCTAGCCCGGCTGCTGCTGGGTCCCTGGCCGTCCCTGGCAGTGGGAAGCTCCTCACCGTGTGCAGCGACTCGTCCCCTGAACTGCCTACCGCCTCCCAGGGTGGGGGT
>NW_011476057.1:59736-62002 GCF_000754665.1 Bison bison bison | reverse complement strand
GGCTGGAATCAAGATTGCCGGGAGAAATACCAGTAACCTCACATATGCAGATGACACCAGCCTAAAAAAGCAAAGAGGAGCCACAAACGCGGCAGGAAGAAAAGAGGAACTAAAGAGCCTCTTGATGAAGGTGAAAGAGGAGAGTGAACAAGCTGGCTTAAAGCTCAACATTCAAAAACTAAGATCATGGCATCTGGTCCCATCACTTCATGGCAAATAGATGGGGAAACAATGGAAACAGTGAGAGACTTTATTTTCCTGGATTCCAAAATCACTGCAGATGGTGGCTGTAGCTTGAAATTTTAAAAAACAGTTGCTCCTTGGAAGAAATGCTATGACAAACCTAGATAATGTATTAAAACACATTACTTTGCTGACAAAGGTCTGTATAGTCAGAGCTATTGGTTTTTCCAGTGGTCATGTACGGATGTGAGAGTTGGACCATAAAGATGGCAGAGTGCCAAAGAATTGATGCTTTTGAACTGTGGTGCTGAAGAAGACTCTTGAGAGTCCTGTGGACTGCAAGGAGATTGAACCAGTCAATACTAAAGGAAATCAACCCTTAATATTCATTGGGAGGGCTGATGCTGAAGCTGTAGCTCCAATGCTTTGGCCACGTAATTTGAAGAGCCGATTCACTGGGTAAGACCTTGATGCTTTTAATATTGAGGGCAGGAGGAGAAGGGGGCGACAGAGGATGAGATGGTTGGATGTCATCACTAACTCAATGGGCTTGAGTTTGAGCAAACTTTAGGAGATAGTGAAGGACAGGGAAGCCTGGCGTGCTGTAGTCCACGGGGTTACATAGAGTCAGACATGACTGAGTGAATGAAAAACAGCATTATTTACTGCATCTCCTTTATCCTTTCATCTGCTGATGGACACTTAAGTTGCTTGCATAGCTTGGGTATTGTAAATGGTCCTGCCGTAAATACTGGGGTTCATGTATCTTTTGAATTGGTGTTTCTGTTTCTTTGGCTATGTACCCAAGTTTATAATTGCTAGATCAAATGAGAGTTCTATTTTTAGCATTTGAGCAACCTCAATACCGGTTTCCACAGTGGCTACACCAGTTTACATTCACTTTAACACGCACAAGTGTTCCATTTGCTCTGCATCTTCACCAGCACTTATTATTTGTGATCTTTTGATGATGGCCATTCAGACCACAATGAGGTAACATCCCATTGTGGTTTTATTTGCATTTTTCTAATGATTACTGATGTTGAGCATCTTTTCATGTGCCTGTTGGCCATCTGTGTGCCTTCTTTGGAAAAGTATCTATTGAAGCTTACACCCAGTTTTTATCAGCTTGTTTGTTTTTCTGGATGTTTATTTGTATGAGCCATTTGTCTGTCGTTATATGCAAGTGTTTTCTCCCGCTTAGTATGCTGTCTTTTCATTTTGTCCATGGCTCCCTTTGCTGTGCAAAAGCTTTCAGGCTTAATTTGGTCTCATGTGTTTGCTTTTGATTTTGTTTCCTTTGCCTTAGGAGACAGATCCAAGATAATACACTTTATGTCAAAGAGCATTCTGCCTTGTTTTCTTCTAGGTTTTTTATGGTTTCTAGTCTTATATTTAGATCTTTATCCTTTTTGAGGGTTGTGTGTGTGTGTGTGTGTGTTTACATATGCTGTTCGAACACATTCTAACCTCATTCTTTTGTATGCAGCTGACCAGTTTCCCCAGTACCACTTCTTGAAGAGACTGTATTTTCCTCACCATATATTCTTGCCTCATTTGTTATAGGTTGATTTCAATGCACTAACTTTATGGGCCTCGCTATCTTCAGTGCTGTGTGCTCACCCTTCCTGGAAAACTGCTCATGCATTCATTACATTGGCTGTATGGACTCAGACCTAATTTTCCCTTACCAAAAAGTATTTGGGGATATAAAAATAAATATTACTTGAACAAAATGTAAGATTGGGTGGCTGGAAATATAAATTTTCAAGTTCTTTACTACTCATTTAACCTTGCTCAAAAGTTTCCTAGAAAATAAATTCCACTTTTGAAACCTGTCTCTTGCAAAACCGTATTTGGTAGAATTTTCCTCCCCACCCACCTTGACCCGTCACATTCTGCCTCAGTCCGCTGTCATCTGGCAAAGCAATTGTAAAGAACCCTTTCTCAAGTCAAACCTTTTGAGACGTTGTGCACGTCTCAGAGTAAAATAATATTCATAAAACCATATTAGAACCTGAATTAACATACTGTTATCTTTCATTTGTCTTCACTGTTGCAAACTCTCAAGTCAAACGGGCTA
>NW_011476057.1:50216-57984 GCF_000754665.1 Bison bison bison | reverse complement strand
TTCGTATCAGGTGGTCAAAATATTGGAGCTTCAGCATCAGTCCTTCTAATGAATATTCAGGATTGATTTTCTTTAGAATTGACTGGTTTGATCTTCTTGCAGTCCAAGGGACTCTCAAGAGTCTTCTCCAACACCACAGCCCCAAAGCATCAACTCTTTTGTGTTCAGCTTTCTTCATGGTCCAACTCACATCCATACATGATGACTACTGCAAAAACCATAGCTTTGACAAAATGGACCTTTGTCAGCAAAGTAATGTCTGCTATAGTAATATAGATAAATTTTGGTTATGTACTGATACCCCAATTCAAATTGTTGTCTTAATAGTCTTAAATGCATTTGCAATTGTTAGGTTTTGGTAACTGGGTAACACTTACTTCAAAAAATGGATTTTTGTGAGTTTGTGACCATTTTCTAAGTGCTAGGAATGCTGGTAGTAGGAACATTAGTGTGCATGCACGCTCAGTCGTGTCCAAGTCTTTGGACCCCATGAACCCACCAGGCTCCTCTGTCCATGGGATTTCCCAGGCAAAAATACTGGCATGAGCTCTCATTTCTTTCTCTGGGATCTTCTCAACCCAGGAATTGAACCTGCATCTCCTACATTCGCAGGTGAATTCCTTTACCATTGAGTCACCTCGGGAAGTCCAGTGTAAACATTTACTATTTTCTAAGTGTGTGATAAACCATGTCCACAAAGCTGTCTCTTTCCAGTGTTGTTTTTGCAGTTACTCTAATTGTGGTTTTTGTTTTTATTCTCTTTTATTTTTTGTCAACTCTTTCAAATTCTTCAAGGTTATTTGTTTGTTTTTGCAAGATTTTGATAATGTTTATAGTTTAAATATTTGTCTCATTTTATAGTCGTTTAAAGTAGGAGGGAAAAAACCAGTGGTTCCCCCACCATGGTCAAGAGTGAAAGACCCTTGTATACACTTAGGTGTTGCCTGTGGGGCCCTGTTAGGAGTGGAAGTGCTAACCCAAGGAAGCGTTTGTGCTATATCATTAGATTCTGTCCAGCAGCTTTCCAGAGTTATTCACCAATTCAAGCTCCATCACCTTCAGCTATATCGTCAGTGTCAAATCACCTCCTCGAGGATTTTCATTCAGGGAGGATGTTCTGGTGACTGTTTCCCGCATCCACATGGCTGGTGAATTTCTTCTCTGTCTTCCCACCTAGAAGCCAGTTGCTGGACAGCCACAGTTAGATGTGCTTCTCTCACCAGCTGTCACCTCATCCCTGTATCTCCTGGGATCCATGGCTGCAGACACGCCAGCTAGATTGATGCAATCAATTAATTAGCTGTTTTCTGTCAGGATGTTGAAAACATTTTCCCCCTTCTTTTTGTTAAAATGTGTTTGCTGTAAGTGTTCTTTTATCAGTTTGGAGAGGCTCCTTTTCCACCCAAGGACTGCGCCGAGCTCTCGCTCCATCACCGTGTCCCATGTCAGGCTGGGCGTCCCCTGCCTCTGGGCCTCACATCCGCTCGGGTGTCTTGTGCTGCTCAGCACGGAGGAGTAGCCCCAGGACTAGCCTCCAACATTGTTAATTATGCTTGTGCTGCCTCTCATATGATAATAAACCAGGACAATATTAGTTTTGCTCCAAACCTGCCCTTTATTATTTAGCTACATGTACATCTCAATATGTTTGTTTGTTTTTAGCTGACAAATCTTTTTATATTTTATTAATAGTTTGAAATACTTTTTTGAAATAATTTTCTGCATTCTGGAGAACATCAAAATCATAGTATCTTTCTATGCCTTAAATATTTAGCTGTAAAAATATTTATATTCTTATTTAGACAACTTTTTAATAATAGGCTCCATCTTGATAGGGAACGTTAGTCTGAACCCCACAGATGACATTGTTAGTTACCATTGCAGCCCTGGGGACAGAGAACTTGGAAGAAAGGCAGGACTTATTTAGAGAGAGCAAGAGGCCAACACAGGAAGCAGGTGGTGTGTATGTGCAGGAAAGAAGAAAACCAAAGCTGTCGACACTGAAAATGGTATTCAGTTCATTTCAGTCGCTCAGTCGTGTCTGACTGTGACCCCATGGACTGCAGCACACAAGGCCTCCCTGTCCATCACCAACTCCCAGAGTTCACTCAAACTCATGGCCATTGAGTTGGTGATGCCATCCAACCATCTCATCTTCTGTGGTCCCCTTCTCCTCCTGCCTTCAATATTTCCCAGCATCAGGGTCTTTTCCAATGAGTCAGTTCTTCACATCAGGTGGCCAAAGGATTGGAGTTTCAGCTTCAGTATAGTACTTCCCTTTAGGATGGACTGGTTGGATCTCACTGCAGTCCAAGGGACTCTCAAGAGTCTTCTTCAACACCATAGTTCAAAAGCATCAATTCTTCAGCACTCAGCTTTCTTTATAGTCCAACTCTCACATCCATATATAACCACCGGAAAAACCATAGCCTTGACTAGACAGACCTCTGTTGACAAAGTAATGTCTCTGCTTTTTAATATGCTGTCTAGGTTGGTCAGAACTTTTCTTCCAAGGAGTAAGCATCTTTTAATTTCATGAATGCAATCACCATCTGCAGTGATTTTGGAGCCCCCAAAATAAAGTCTGACACTGTTTCCTCTGTTTCCCCACTTGTTTGCCAGGAAGTGATGGGATTGGATGACATGATCTTAGTTTTCTGACTGTTGAGCTTTAAGTCAACTTTTTAACTTTCATCAAGAGGCTCTTTAGTTCCTCTTCATTTTCTGCCATAAGGGTGGTGTCATCTGCATATCTGAGGTTATTGAGATTTCTCCCAGCAATCTGGATTCCAGCTTGTGCTTCTTCCAGCCCAGCGTTTCTCATGATGTATTCTGCATAGAAGTTAAATAAGCAGGGTGACAATATACAGCCTTGACGTCCTCCTTTTCCTATTTGGAACCAGTCTGTTGTTCCATGTCCAGTTCTAACTGTTGCTTCCTGACCTGCATATAGGTTTCTCAAGAGGCAGGTCAGGCGGTCTGGTATTCTCATCTCTTTCAGGATTTTTCACAGTTTATTGTGATCCACACAGTCAAAGGCTTTGGCATAGTCAATAAAGCAGAAATAGATGTTTTTCTGGAACTCTCTTGCTTTTTCCATGATCCAGCAGATGTTGGCAATTTGGTCTCTGGTTCCTCTGCCTTTTCTAAAACCAGCTTGAACATCTGGAAGTTCATGGTTCATGTATTGCTGAAGCCTGGCTTGGAGAATTTTGAGCATTACTTTGCTAACGTGTGGAATGAGTGCAATTGTATGGTAGTTTGAGCATTCTTTGGTATTGCCTTTCTTTGGGATTGGAATGAAAACCGACCTTTTCCAGTCCTGTGGCCATTGCTGAGTTTCCCAAATTTGCTGGCATATTGAGTGTAGCACTTTCACAGCATCATCTTTTAGGATTTGAAATAGCTCAGCTGGAATTCCCACATTTCCTCTAGCTTTGTTCGTAGTGATGCTTCCTAAGGCCCACTTGACTTCACATTCCAGTATGTTTGGCTCTAGGTGAGTCATCACACCATCATGATTATCTGGGTCATGAAGATCTTAGATCCTTTTTGTACAATTCTTCTGTGTATTCTTGCTACCTCTTCTTAATATCTTCTGCTTCTGTTCGGTTCATACCATTTCTGTCCTTTATTTATCCCATCTTTGCATGAAAAGTTCCCTTGGTATCTGTAATTTTCTTGAAGAGATCTCTAGTCTTTCCCATTCTGTTGTTTCCCTCTATTTCTTTGCATTGATCGCTGAAGAAGGCTTTCTAATCTCTTCTTGCTATTCTTTGGAACTCTGCATTCAGATGCTTATATCTTTCCTTTTCTCCTTAGCTTTTGGCTTCTCTTGTTTTCACAGCTATTTGTAAGGCCTCCCCAGACAGCCGTTTTGCTGTCTTGCATTTCTTTTTCTTGGGGAGGGTCTTGCTCCGTGTCTCCTGGACAATGTCACAAACCTCTGTCCAGTTGTAGATGTGACTGGTGATGGAAGCAAGGTCTGATGCTGTAAACAGCAATATTGCAGAGGAACCTGGAATGTCAGGTCCATGAATCAAGGCAAATTAGAAGTGATCAAACAGGAGACGGCAAGAGTGAACGTTGACATTTTTGGAATCAGCGAACTAAAATGGACTGGAATGGGTGAATTTAACTCAGATGACCAGTATGTCTATTACTGTGGGCAAGAATCCCTTAGAAGAAATGGAGTAATCATCATAGTCAACAGAAGAGTATGAAATGCAGTACTTGGATGCAGCCTCAAAAACGACAGAATGATCTCTGTTTGTCTCCAAGGCAAACCATTCAATATTAAGGTAATCAAAGTCTATGCCCCGACCAGTAATGCTGAAAAAGCTGAAGTTGAACTGTTCTATGAAGACCTACAAGACCTTCTAGAATTAACACCCAAAAAAGATGTCCTTTTCATTATAGGGGACTGGAATCCAAAAGTAGGAAGTAAAGAAACACCTGGAGTAACAGGCAAATTTGGCCTTGGAATACAGAATGAAGCAGGGCAAAGGCTAATAGAATTCTGCCAAGAGAACACACAGGTCATAGCAAACACCCTCTTCCCACAACACAAGAGAAGACTCTACATGTGGACATCACCAGATGGTCAACACCGAAATCAGACTGATTATATTCTTTGCAGCCAGAGAGGGATAAGCTCTATAGAGTCAGCAAAAACAAGACCAGGAGCTGACTGTGGCTCAGATCATGAATTCCTTATTGCCAAATTCAGATTTAAATTGAAGAAAGTAGGGAAAACACTAGACCATTCAGGTATGACCTAAATCAAATCCCTTATGATTATACAGTGGAAGTGAGAAATGGATTCAAGGGATTAGATCTGATAGAGTGCCTGATGAACTATGGACGCAGATTCGTAACATTGTACAGGAGACAGGAAGGAAGACCATCCCCAAGAAAAAGAAAATGATATTAGCTGATTGGAAAACTGAAGAGAGTTGTATAACCATAAGATATAACAAAATGATTCTATTCACAGAAAGAAAGATTCTTAGGAATGACTGTGCTAAGGTAAAATCTCTTTAGGAAGAAAATATAAAACTTTTCATCAGGAAGCTCTGAATAAATGGAAAAGACATAAAATATGTAAATATTTGCATTTTTAAAAGGAGGCTGTAACATTTTTATGCTGCTGCTGCTGCTGCTAAGTCACTTCAGTCGTGTCTGACTCTGTGTGACCCCATAGACGGCAGCCCACCAGGCCCCACCGTCCCTGGGATTCTCCAGGCAAGAACACTGGAGTGGGTTGCCATTTCCCTCTCCAATGCATGAAAGTGAAAAGTGAAAGTGAAGTCACTCAGTTGTGTCTGACTCTTCGCGACCCCATGGACTGCAGCCTACCAGGCTCCTCCGTCCATGGGACTTTCCAGGCAAGAGTACTGGAATGGGGTGCCATTGCCTTCTCCGATAACATTTTTATAGAGTTCTAATAAAATCACTAATGAATTTTTAGGAGATCATGACAAAATTAATCTATAGCTCATAGGGAAGAATAAATATGCTAAACTCTTGAACCTGAACTGGAAGGGCATGTAGGCTCAGCCAGACAGCCACATGCTTTAAGAAGGGCTGAAGTAAGGCTGCAAGGTCCCGCAGGAGCAATGGCTGAAGGACAGAACTCGCGTCTAGACAGACGCCCGGAACATAAAGGGATTTGGTGTAAAATTAAAGTGATACTGCAGATCAGTGGGTGAAAAGCGGTTTATTTTCACTAATAAAATGGAAGTGGCTGAAGAGTTGGTAATAAAACTGACTTGTATATTAAAGCCACCCCATTCTCCAGAGGATCCAACCTGGGTCTCCTGCACTGGCAGGCAGATTCTTTACCATCTGGGCCACTAGCGAAGTCCTTAAACCCCACATCCAGACTAAACTCCATGGGGTCAGAAAGGCAAACGGTAGCACATTGGGTGGGAGGGGTTATCTTGTGTCTGGCACAATCAGTCATGTGATCAGGGGGAAGATTTAGGCATGAATATGTAAATGGAAACCCACTCCAGTACTCTTGCCTGGAAAATCCCATGGATGGAGAAGCCTGGTGGGCTACAGTCCATGGGTCGAAAGAGTCGGACACGACTGAGTGACTTCACTTTCACTTTCATGTACAAATCCCAAGTTTTCACGTGCAAAAGAGCAAAGCACCCAGCATGGCCTGTTAAAATGTTTACAGGGAGAACTTGAACAAAGAAGGTGAAAAGCAACAGACACCTTGGTAGAAAACCCAACGTGACCCTGGATGAAGTCATTGCTTGAGAAGACATGGGAGAAAGAACATGAAGGGCCACGTGGAAACACGTTTAACTCGTGGATGGACAGCACGTAGCAGTGGCGAGTGCCTCTTCCTCCCCCTGTCCCGTCGGCTGAGTTCAGATGCGGGGGCTGGGCCTGCAGTGGGGTGAGACTGGTGGACGTGCTTTCTGGGGAACTGGCCCTCAAGCTTCATAATGACTAGGCACCAGCCTCGTTTCCTGGACAGAGGGCCCCGTGGCCGCTGGACAGTCACAGACATGTCCCCAGGACCAGAGTGCACTCGGCCCACGCCCCGTGGTTTTGATCTGAACGGCCTCTGCAAGCTGCCCCATTCCCAGGAGTGGGGGGACACAGGATGGAAATGCATCTCGTAACCTCTCTGCTCCTCTGCAGACCGAGAACAGGGCTGGGCAGCTCCAGCTCCCGGGTGGCTCACGTGTGCAATCAAAGAAAGGTGTCTGCCGTTCATTGTCGGTGAAATGTCGCAAGACAAAACAATCTCACACTATTCATGGAGTTGGGAAATACAGGTCTCCACCAGGGCAGCATGGACAAAAGGTTATGCTCCTCTCATGACCCTGGGGCACATGTCCAGCTGGCCACTGGTGTGTCAGGCCCTGAATTTGATTGTCCCAGCTGCCAGTGTGTGCCTGGGGGACAACGGGAACAAAGGGGGCGCCTTATTTCAAGGGGCTCAGAGTCGCAGGGCTGACGCTGGGTCCAGGGTGCTTCAAAATCTTGTGTGGTGTCCCAGGTGTCTGGGTGGTAAAGTGAAGTGAAGTGGTAAAGTGCCAGTGAAGGAGATGCCGAAGACAGGGGCTCGATCCCTGGGCTGGGAAGATCCCCTGGAGAAGGCAATGGCAACCCACTCCAGTACTCTCGCCTGGAGAATCCCATGGACGGAGGAGCCTGGAGGACTACTGTCCATGGGGTCACAAAGAGTCAGACACAACTGAGCAACTAAACAACAACAACAACGAAACCTCTTACAGACGTAAGAACAAGACCTCTCAAGAAGCAGAGGGGGCTCTGCAGGCACCCCGTGTCCCCCCGGGGGTCTGTGCTGGTCCCAGCCCAGGAGCCTCCTCGGGGAGGGCACCGGAGCCCCAAAGAGGAGGGCCCACCAGGCCACAGGTGTTCTCCAGGCCTGGCTGAGCAGAGAAGGAGCGGGACCTGCCTGGGGCCCGGGCCCTCCTGCACACGATCCCTCCCCACTTCGAGGGAGCTGGCTCTATGCTGATGTGACAGGCGCTTCCTTCCTGCTGGGCAGTGACCCGCTGGCTGGCACGGCTCCTGTCTGTGGGCCCCGGGCTCCAGCTCTAGACCCGTGGCTGCTGGCTGCTGCCTGGCCACCTAGGAGAGAAGCGACTGTCCCTTTCCAAGCCTGTCCACCTTCAGGTCATGACCCTGTGGGCCTGCCCTGTGGGGACAGAACCCAGGCCCCCCGGGGAACATGGCAGCCACTGCCCAGCACTGGACACTTGCCCGACTGGAGGTGGGT
>NW_011476057.1:22568-50116 GCF_000754665.1 Bison bison bison | reverse complement strand
AGAGGAGGTGGGTTACCTGCCTCCATCGTCTAGTCGCCACACATCCTCCTTCCAGGAGTCTGACATCGAATCATTCAGCACAAGCTGGTTCCCAAAGTGAAAATGCAAAATAGTTTTATGAACAGATAACACATTTTTGGTGTGGTCATAATATTTGGGATAAAGATTTGCATACAGAGAATTTTTAGATGAATTTTTTCTCCTACTTACCATACTGTTTTCCTGGGGGAAAGAAAAATACTTTTAAACAGGGGAAATATTTTTTAAAAAGCAGTTGAATTTTCCCCTCTAGAGTAAAATATAGTCTTCTCCACATGGCAGCCTCTGCAGGAAGATTTCCTGGGCCTTTGAGCTCCGTGGTTCTCAGAACTTCCCATCTTAGTGCCGTGTCTGAGGGAATGGAGGTCTCCCCACCCCTCCAGGGCTACAGCTGGTTGGACCAGCTCTGTCCCTCTGACCCAAGTGGGCCCATCAGATCACACGTTCCGGAAACTGAGAGTCAGGGCTGATGAGGAAACTTGAAGCTGTGGTATCTGATGTCTCCCACACGGACAAGAGAGGCAAATGATGGAGTCTGCCCATGCGGAAAACAGAGTGGTCCAGACGGGAGACAGAGGGCAGAGTCTGCCCAAGTCCATGCAGGAAACAGTGACCCATGCAGGACGCCTAGCTCCATTCCTCCTCTGGCTCCAGGCATCACCTGATATCCTTACAATAAGTGCCCCAGTTTCTATAGTAGGACAAGTGGGTCACTACTTCTGTGTCCAATGCCGCACCTGCGATGCCCTTCATCCTCTTTGGCAAATACTGGATGTTAGAAATTCATCAGCAAGTTCCCAGGACTGGGTTCGCAGCTGATAAAACCTAGAGTCTTCTCCAGCTCTCTTGCCACACTCTTCATTCTGGGGAGCGGGAGGAGGGGACGTGCAGCGGGAGGGCCTCTGAACCTCAGGGGGGACTCCGGGAGGGCCCTGTGGTCTGTCGCACTCGGGGGAGGGGTTTGGCCACCCTGCTGCCTCTCTGTCTTTCTCTCTCGAAATTGAGAAATGTAAACAGGGATCAGCCGTCTGCATTTCGGAAGCTCTTTGATGGATGAAGGAAAGGCTCCATGAGGCTGGGATGAGAACCCTGCACTCCCCTTGTGCTCCATGTCCCGGGGCCGTCACTCACCCCGGGGGCCTCCCTGTAACAGTGTGTCCTGACCTCAACTTTCCACTGCAGAATTCAGGGCCATAAGAAGCCTCAGGGATTGTATGCATTGGCCTCCGTGTTTCAGATAAGGAAGCCAAGGCTTTGAAAGAGAAATTAATTTCCTAAGTTACAGACCTAATTAAAAGCAGATTCTGGGACTAAAACTCAAATTTCCCTACTCTAGTCCAAACTCCTCATGGTCTTAACTATCTTAAATTGCTTTTTAATCATATATTTTAGGCTTCACTAGAAGGCCTCTTTCCAGCTTATCCTGAATCATTGCTTTGAGTTGCGTGCTTCTCTGGATTGTCCATATCTTTAGGACAGCTTAGAATCAAAAGCCCTGTCTGGCAGAATAAATCCAGTTTTCAGAAGTTTCTCTCCAACTCAGCCATAGGCAATTTCTTCCTCCTAGACCATAGGAAATAATTTTAAATTTCCTGTTCCTTTTGTGTTTTCTTTTCTCCTCTCTGATCCAAAGAAAAGCATAAAATATATTACAGCTAATCATGACTAGAGGCATTGCTGTATTAACAACATGAATCTTCAGATTTGTCTAATCAGAAGAAATTATCTTAACTTTAATTTTTTCTGTTTGTGTTTATTTTTTTATTTGCTGGGCAAAGCCTGTGCTTGAACACTGATAAAGTGCTGGATTTGGGCTTGGAGTGTGTGCCCAAAGACACCATGCTGTGCAAACGCTTTCAGTGCTCAAAGTCCTGGGTTGTTTCCGCGAGTTGTTCAGCTGTAGCTGGAGGCTGACGTGAGAACCACTAGTTGGTCATCTGCTCACACTGTGCTCTTTCCACACTCAGGAGACGATGTCTGCTCTCCTCAGAAACCCAGGCCGACTCCTGAAAGCGGCCACATGAGCCACGGGTCAGCACAGCCTTCCGGGTGACAGGGGCTCCTCCTGCCACCTCCCCTTCCTCCCTGGAGACAACCTGCCAAGATACGCAAGCCAACTAGCGTGTGTGCACGTGTGCGTGAACATCTGTGAGCGTGTGCATGTGTGAGCTTGTGGTGTGTGTTCTGGATGCTCTGCTGTGGTAACTGACTTATAGATCAATATGAAGGGATACCTAATCTTCAAATTGCCCTGAACAGACTTAAGACCTTAATTTATAGTAACAGCAGCATCGTGTTCTTACTGTGGCAAAGGGTAAATGTTTGAAAAACTGGGATTTGAGAAAGTCAGGTTTTGTTAGTATCAAGTTGGAATATCATCTTCCTTATATACCAGAATAATCTCCAGATGTGTTAAGAGTTGTATGTAAACATTTGAATTAGCAATTTATAGCTTAGGGACGACTGGTTGTAAATGCACATCATCTCAGGTCTCATCCCTTGTGAAAATACAACAAACTAAGATAAGGGAATTTTGTTTAAAAAGAAAATCCACAAGGATGAAATAGATAGGAGTGGATAAAATAGCAATAAGATTTTGGAAGATGGAGAGAAGTTGGGCAATTATCCTGACACAGCAGTGAGTCATGGAGCAGAATCCTCCAAAGTCTCAGGCCGGGCAGCATCAGACTCCTCTGGATCTGGGAGCTTCCCACCTTAACACAGCAAGATGGAAAGACTGCTTGAGAGAAGCTCAAAGGCTGATCCCTGCCGCTTGTCTGCATCTTTGGACACCTGCCCTGCCCTTCTCTTGGCAGAAACCTTGACATTTAAGGGATGCCAGGTTCTACTGAGGGCACGATTACCGTTTTGAAAACACAGTTCTCACTTGCATGTTGAGGTTTGTGTGTGAGGATTCCTCCTCTCTCAGCCCTTCACCATTTAGCTCCCCAGGTTGGCAGCTGATAGGTACAAGCAGGGAATCTGGAGGCTTTCTGCTCCTCAGCAATAGAGAACTGGAATGACAGACATCAGGTGCTTTCCAACAACTTGCTCAACCTACAATAATTCAGACATAACACATGCCCCTCATCCCCCTGAAACTCCAACCAGCTTTTCCATTGCCTGGACCTCAGTATGAACAGACCTCAGGGATGGAATGCACTGACGGGAAGCCTCAGCATGAGGGACAAGACCTAAAAGCACAGGTTGAGAAACACAACCTGGAAAGAGCAGGAATTGTGCTGAGACGAGGAAAAGAAGCTTGTCCTTACTGAAGCAAGAACAGAGTGTTATAAAAAAAGGAGCATTCAGAAAAATAGAAAAACTCAGGGAAAAATGCTTTCTATTGCCAGCAGAAATTAAAAACTCACTAGAAGATTTGAAAGATTAAAAAAAATCACTAAAGATGGAATATATTAGAGCAAAATATTAGAATGTTATAAGACTTTCCCAGAAGATTCAACATCCAAACCAAAGGAGTTACAGAAAGGGAAAATAAGGAACCAGATAAACAATCACATAGCAATGAAGTAACTGGAAGAAATTTCCTACGCCAGTGAGCTATGAGTTGCCATATGGAGAGCACGTTCCTAAGCACGTCCTCGGCACAGAGGATGGAGACAGGCCCACGCTGATGAAGTGTAATTGGACTTCAGAACACCTGGGACCAAGAGGAAGATGCCGGAATGGCGAAGAGAAACAAGCAGGCACGAAGGCGTTGAGCTTCTTGAACACCTGAAAGTAAGGAGAAAATGAAGAAACAACTTCTTGATTCTGAAGGAAGGAAATTTCTAACATTAAATTCCACACCCAATAAAATGATCCAACAAGTATCGGGATAGAAGAAAAACATTTTAAGATATGCAACTCTTAAAGATTTTGCTGCCCAGGCACCATTTATCAAGAAGCTAGAGGATATTATGCTCCAATAAAATGAACAAATAAACAAAAAATGCAAGGGAAACAAGATGGGCTGCACTTCATGGGGGAGCTGTGCAGGGCACTGTGGACAAAGCTGGGCACCACTGCAGGCCTCTGTATTCCTGGTTCTGCCCTTCACACCCCTCTGACCAGCATCTGGCTGGAACTTTGTCTGGTTTTCTTGACTGGGGAGATGAGGTCTCTGCTCTTTCCCACGTACCATACCCTGAATTGGCTGAGGAGACTTGTCCATCATAAGAGGTGATCTGCTCTGACCTGCAGCTTGAGGAAGGTCAGCCTGAGCAGGGGACATAGCTCAGCCCACCTTCTGCCTGGTCACAAAACAGCTTAGCAAGCAGAAGTGGGCATCCTTGTCTTGTTTCTGAATTTAGCAGGAATGCTTCCAACTTTTCACCATTGAGTGCAATGCCGGCTGTGTGCTGTCAGTGCTGAGATGTGTTCCCTGTATGTCCACTTTGATGAGTTTTAAATCATGAATGGATGTTGAATTTTTGTCAAATACCTTTTCTGAGACTATTGAGATGATCATGTGGTTTTTATCCTTCCTTTTGTTAATGTGATGTATCATTTTGATTGATTTGTTAATACTGAATCATCCTTGAATCCCTGGAATAAATCCCACCTGATCATGGGCATTATGCTTTTTATATATTGTTGAATTCAGGTTGCTAATATTTTGTTGACAATTTTTGTATCCATAGTCACCAGACATATTGACCTGTAATTTTCTTTTTTTTTTGGTGTTGTCTTTGTCTTGTTTTGATATCAGGTTAATGGTGGACTCACAGGAAGAACCTGAGAGTGTTCCATCCTCTTCAGCTTTCGGGGACTAGCTTGAGAAGGATAAGTGTTAGCTCTTTTTATACATTTGGTAGAATTACCCTGTGAAACTGCCTGGTTCTGGACTTTCATTTTCAGGGAGTTCTTTTTCTTTTATTACAAATGCATTCATTACTAGTGATTTCTCTGTTCAGATTGTTTCTTTCTGATTCAGTTTTGGAAGGTTATATGATTCTAGAAATTTGTTAATTTTCCAGGCTGTCCAATTTGTTGGCAGATAACTGCAGAGTTCTCTTATGATTTTTTCTATATCTGTGGTATTGGCTTTTATTTCACCTCTTATTTTTGTTTCATTTGGGTACTCTCACTTTTTTTTTTTTTTTTCATGAGGTTCATCAATTTTGCTTATCTTTAAGAAAAACAGTACTGTGTTTCATCAACCCTTCCTGGTTTTTTTGTCTCTATTTTATCTATGTCCTATCCAATCATTATTATTTTCTTCCTTCTGCTGACTTTGGGATTTGTTTGTTCTTCTTTTTCTTAGAAGTCCTAACCACAGTAATCAGACAAGAAAAAGAGGCAGAAGGTATCCAGATTGGAGGGGAAGAAATGGACATGCCACTGCTTGCAGATGACACGCTACTATGCACAGAAAACGCTACAGTCTTGCCGGGAAACCGTTAGAACTAATAACAGACTCAGCAAAGCTTCAGGATGCAAGACTGGTGCACAGTAATCTGTTGCTTTCCTATATGCTCATAATAAGCAAACCGGGAGAGAAAGCCAAGGACACAGACTCATTTAAAATCACACCACACAGAATAAAATGAGGAGTAATCTTAACCGAGGGAGTAAAATACTTGTACTCTGAAAATGATAAAACATTGGTGAAGGAATTTGAAATAATATAAAGAAATGGAAAGATGTCCCATGTTCCTGGATTGAAAGAAATAATATTGTCAAACTGTCCATACTACCCAAAACACTCTACAGATTTACTTAATCCCCTATCAAAATACCCATGACAAACAGAACTAGAACAAATAATCTTATATTTGGCAAAACCAATACAATATTGTAAAGTTTAAAAATAAAATAAAATTTAAAAAGAAATCCAAAAAAAAAAAACAAGTGTAAAAAAAAAAAAGTTATATGTAATCACAAGAGGCCCTGAATTGTGAAAACAATCTTGAAGAAAGAAAAACCAAAAAACAAAGCTAGAGACATCACCCTCTCTGACTTCAGACTATACTACAAAGCTACAATATTCAAAACAGTAAGGCACTGTTCCCCCCTCCCCCCGCCCCAAACAGATACATAGATCAATATAATAGGTGAGAGAGCCCAGAAATAAATCTGTGCATTTATGGTCAATTAATCTACAGCAAAGCAAGCAACAATATACAATGAAGGAAAGATGGTTTCTTTAATAGGTGGTGCTGGGAAAACTGGACAGCTCCATGTAAAAGAATGAGAATATTCTCTAGCACCATATACAAAAATAAACTCAAAATGGATTAAAGACCTAAATGTAAGACCTGAAACCATAAAAATCCTGGAAGGAACATAAGCAGAACACTCACTGAATAAATTGTAACATTATTTCTTTGGATCTGTGTCCTAAAGCAAAGGAAACAAAAGCCAAAATAAACAAATGGGGCCTAATCAAACTTAAGAGATTTTTCACAGCAGAGGGAATAATTGAGAAAAAGAAAAGACAACCCACTGAATGGGAGAAAATATTTGCAAATAATATGACCAATAAGGGGTTAATATCCACACTATATAAACAGCTCATATAATGCAAAACCAAGAAAATAATCTCATTTAAATTGAGCAGAAGACCTGAGTAGATACTGTTCCAAAGAAGACATACTGATGGCCAACAGGCAAATGAAAAGATGCTCAGCTTTGTTAATTATCAGAGAAATGCAGATCAAAACCACAATGAGGTATCACCTCATACCTATGGCCATCATCAGAAAGACCACAAATAACAAACGTTGGCGAGGATGTGGAGAAAAGAGAACCCTCACAAACTGTTAATGGGAATGCAAATTAGTGCAGCCACAGTGGAAACCACTGTGAAATTTCCTCAAGAAGCTAAGACTAGAGCTACTGTATGATCTAGCAATTCCAGTCAGGGTATGTATCTGAAAGAAACAAAAATTAGTTCAAAAATAAACATGCACCCCAATGTTCATAGCAACATCATTTGCAAAAGTTAAGATACGGGAGCAACCTAAGTGTCCATCAACAGATAAATGGAAAAAGATGTGGTTGGTACATATATACAATAGAATATTGCATGTATATGTGCTAAGTCATTTCAGTCGTGTCTGAGTCTTTGCGACCCCATGGACTGTAGCCCACCAGGCGTCTCTGTCCATGGCATTCTCCAGGCAAGAATACTGGAGTGGGTTGCCGTTTCCTCCTCCAGGGGATTGTCTGGACCCAAGGATGGAACCTGTGTCTCTTAAGTCTCCTGCACTGGCAGGAGGGTTCCTTACCACCAGCACCGCCTCAGACCCCACAATGAAATATTACTCAGCCTTAAAAAAGAACAAATTCTGCTACTTACAACATCATGGATGAACCTAGAGGGTATTTTGCTTAGTGAAATCAGAGAAAGACAAATGCTGTATAATATCACTTATGTGTGAAATCTGGAAATAAAAAAGTATCTGACTGAGTCAGTTCTAATGAGGTGGATGAACCCAGAGCCTATTATACAGAGTGAAGTAAGTCAGAAAGAGAAACACAAATACTGTATATCAATGCATATATATGGAATCTAAAAAGATAGTACCAACGATCCTATGTCTAGGGCAGGAAAGGAGATGCAGAGGTAAAGAACAGAACTTGGGGCTCAGTGGGAGAAGGACAGGGTGGAGAAGAGCATTTGTGAGAAGAGCATTGACATATATGCACCACCACGTGTAAAATAGATAGCCAGTGCGAGTCTGACGTGTGAAGCGCGGCACCCAGAGCTGGTCCTCGGTGACAACCTGGGGGGTAGGCCGGCAAGGTAGGTGGGGGGGGTTTAGGATGGAGGGGACACCTGTACACTTACGGCTGATTCACACTGATGCATGGCAAAATCCATCGCAATGTTGTAAAGTAATTGTCCTCCAATCAAAATAAATAAATTAAAAAAAAAGAAAAAGACTCCCAGATATAGAGAACAAACTAGTGGTTACCAGAGGGGTGAGCCGGGGAGATGGGGTAGTGCATAAGAATTGCAGACCATGGTGCATAAGGTAGATAAGCAGTAAGAATGCATCGCACAGCACAGGCTCAGAGAAGGCGAGGGGAACCCACTCAGTACTCTTGCCCAGAGAATCCCATGGATGGAGGAGCCTGGTGGGCTGCAGTCCATGGGGTCGCTAAGAGTCAGACACGACTGAGTGACTTCACTTTCACCTTTCACTTTCATGCATTGGAGAAGGAAATGACAACCCACTCCAGTGTTCTTGCCTGGAGAATCCCAGGGACAGGGGAGCCTGGTGGGCCACCGTCTATGGAGTCGCACAGAGTCAGACACGACTGAAACAACTTAGCAGCAGCAGCAGCAGCACAGCACAGGAAACAGCTATTATTTAGTAATAAATTTAAATGCAGTATGAGAGTGAAAGAAAGTGAAGTCGCTCAGTTGTGTCTGACTCTTTGCGACCCCATGGACTGTAGCCCACCAGGCACCTCCATCCATGGGATTTTCCAGGCAAGACTCCTGGAATGGGTTGCCATTTCCTTCTCCAGGGGATCTTCCCAACCCAGGGATCAAACCCAGGTCTCCTGTGTTGTAGGCAGACGCTTTTACCGTCTGAGCCACCAGGGAAATCTATGAAAATGTTGAATCCCTATGCTGTACACCTGAAACTAACACGATGTTGTAAATTGGCTATACTTCACTTAAGCAACAGGAAACAATTAAACCATCCAGCAAACGCTGCAGGGCCCAAGGCCTTGCTCACAGCTACCCTCACGGGACACTTTGGCTGGGAGTGTCTCTGGGAGCTGAGGTCACCACAGCCCAGAGACTGGGTCATCCTGGGAGCATCCAGTGGGGGGTGCTGTCACCACTCTGCACACACCAGTGGGTGCTGGCTACTGAGCTTCCCGCAGTTAAGCTCAACACACTTAGGTAACGTCCTGCGTTTTAGGATGTCCTCACAGACGTGTGTGCACACACTCCGTGCACCTATCTGTCTGCATGTGCACAAACAGGTGGCTCCACCCACGCATCCGCACCCAGGAGTGTTCCTGGTAGGTTTGTATGGAAGAGTCACTATTTAGACACGGACCCAGATAGTGACCACACCTGGGGTCAAGGTGGAAGATCTGATGCACACAGGGTTTTTCCACATCAATTTGGATAAGTTTAAATTTATAACTGATTACAAAATAATACTTGAAAATCCTCGTTTAAAAATTAGAACCTTACAAATAAGTTCCAGTAACAGACTTTTCCTTCCCTTGTTGTTCAGTGGCTAAGTAGGGTCTGACTCTTTGCAACCCCATGGATGACAGCACAGCCCATCCTCTGTCCTCCACTATCTTCAGAGTTTGCTCAAATTCATGTCCATTGAGTCAGTGATGCTATCTAGCCATCTCATCCTCTGCCACCCCCTTCTCCTGTTGCCTTCAGTCTTTCCCAGAATCAGGGTATTTTCCAATGAGTTGGCTCTTTGCATCCAATGGTCAAAGTATTGGAAGTTTCAGCTTCAGCATTTAGTTCAGTTCAGTTCAGTCACTCAGTCGTGTCTGACTCTTTGCAACCCCATGAATCGCAGCACGCCAGGCCTCCCTGTCCATCACCAACTCCCGGAGTTCACTCAGACTCATGTCCATCAAGTCAGTGATGCCATCCAGCCATCTATGAAGTTATTTAATTGTGAAAGAAAAGGGGAAACTGTGACAAAGGTATCATTTGAAATTCTTACAGTCCATGGAATTTTTGTCACTGCAGGATGATGGTAGCAACACTGCTCAGATTTGTGTGAGAACAACTCTGGTCAATCTGGTTGACAGGGGTGAGCCCATAGACTTTTCTGGATTCAGCAAACATTTCTAATTAAACACAAAGCATCTGGAAAAGTGATTTCAAACGTAGTTTTGCCAGGCATTTTTCTGCTCAGTTTTTGAAGCATGGTAATTCTGAGGAAAATTTGATCCATGTGTTTGGATAACTTAAATCTGTGGCACTGGGTGACTATTTCAAGCATCATTTAACCTGTAAGAGGCTTTACTCCCCAAGCGGAGACGCCACACTGCTCCATCCGCGAAGGATCTGAGCCCAGATCCAGTTTCCGCTGCGCTTAGGAGGTCTTCCACGTGGTTCGGACGGAGAACCACCTCCAGTCTGGCTGGCTCCTTCCATTGTCCGCACCGCGAGCCCCCACTGCTGGGCCAGAGCCGGCGGGGCTGGGGGCCGCCTGCCTTCCGCCCCGCTCCCTGTGCCACCCGGGACCCCGGGCGCAGGCCTGGCCGCACTGGCCTGGATGAGCACGAAGGCCTGCGTCACTTCCGGTGCCGGGCTGGCCTGGGACCTTCCCTGGCCAGCGTCCAGGCCTCTGGACGGGCACAACCCCACGGCCTGCCGGCCTCTGCCGCGCGGATCCTTCTCTGATTTGGCCGCTTATTCCCCTGCGGTCTGCTCCGGTGCTGCTTGCAGAGTGCTCTGGGCTGTGATCTTGGCGGTAGACAAAGTCACCTGACTTTCCCCAGGAGAGGAGTGAGTTCAATCTGCTGCCCCGTCCCTGCAGGAGCGAGCACGGACAGGCCTGAGCACACGTCCAGAGTCCTGACAGCCCTGCAGCTTCCTCCTCCTTAGTGTTGGGTACAGACCCTCCCGCCCCCTGGCTCAGCTGGTAAAAAATCCACCTGCAATGCGGGAGACCCCAGTTCCATTCCTGGGTCGGGAAGGTCCCCTGGAGAAGGCATAGGCTACTCACTCCAGTATTCTTGGGCTTCCCTGATAGCTCAGTTGGTAAAGAATCTGCCTGTAATGCGGGAGACTCCAGTTCCATTCCTAGGTCAGGAAGATCCCCTGGAGAAGGGATAGGGTACCCACTCCAGTTTACTTGGGCTTCCCTGGCGGCTCAGATGGTAAAGAATCCGCTTGCAAGGCAGGAGACCAGGGTTCAATCCCTGGGTTGGGAACATCCCCTGGAGAAGAGAATGACAATCCACTCTAACATACTTGCCTGGAGAATCCCCATGGACAGAGGAGCCTGGCGGGGTACAGTCCATGGGGTCACAAAGAGTTGGATAGGACTGAGTGACAGAGCACAGCACATCCGGCCCCCACCCTGTAGGGAGGGGGCTTTAGCTGCCCATCCCACCCTGGGCTCATAGGAGGCTGCAGTGCCCCACAGGTATCTCCATCTGCCCCACCTCATTCTTGCCTTGAAGACTTGTGCATTCTCTTCTGTAGCACATCTGTGACACCTGACTACAATTTTACTCCCGTTCAGATGTTGCTGAAATACCTGATGTGTGTAATTATAAAATTGAAAATCCCAGATGTAAGCAGCTGCATGCTGGCATGTGGCTCCCATTTTGCCTCCTGGTTGCAGAACTGCTCTGAGGTGTGCGGTGCTGGGCATTCATCCCCTGAGGCCCCACCCCGGGGGCACTCCTGGGCCTTGGCTGCAGGCGCAGCGGCCTGGCGGGTCACACCAGCAGGGCGGGGTCCTTTGGGACACTCCCTGTCGGGCCGACCCGGCAGTCCTCAGGAAGGCGCTCGTCTCCACTGGCTGCAACACAGGCTGCTGTCCTCTGAGCACCGTCCATGTCCTCCCTTCCCTCGGATGAGGGAGGCACTCTCCCCGTCTCACTGACAAAGGGGATGAAGCCCAGGCCTTGCTGAGTGTTCCCCCAAATCTAAGACTGCAGTGGACAGTGGGGAGTGGCCGCAGCACGGCTCGGTGGCTCTGGGAGCCCTGGCCTGCCCTAAGCGGGACCGCCTCTTGTCCCCCTTTTGCTGTGATGGCTCATCCATCGTGGTCCTAAAGTGAACCTGTGCAGGACAGCTGTGGGGTTTTCACTTCTGTTTGGTTTTGCTAGACGTTTTCTTCTATTTTAGAAGAAGATCCGGTCTGTTTTGATGCTCGAGAAAGATTTGGGAGAATGTGTTTTTACTCATCGACAGGACGGTGTTTGCACTGCAGCCTGGATGAAGGGGTTCACAGGATTGAGGACCCCAGTGCCCGATGGAACTGCAAGGAGTGCAGACACTTTGAGGCGTTGAAGGAGAAGCAGCGCTAGAGAAGCTGGGGAAACAGAGGAAAAGAACAACCACCGGACAAGGAGAAGGGGGGGGGTCCCAGTGCCCGAGGAGAGTCCTGAGAGACGTCGGGGGAGGCTCTGCAGCGAGCACTGATGCGGACCCCAGGGTGTGCACCCGTGGAGAGCAACAGGGGTCGACCGGAGCTCCTTCCTGGGGACCTGGCCGAGCCATGGCGGGTCTGAGGAGCGCGTGGGGGCAGGGGGCAGCAGCAGGCGAGCAGGTGCCCTTGTGGCCGAAGGGAGCTTGGCTGGGAATCGGGGTGGGGGGGACGTGGGAGCTGGGTTCTGAGAAGGGGGCTCTGTGATCCTGTGTTTCCGAGGCAGTGAGGGGGCTTAGTGCAGAGAGTGGAGGTGAGGAGCCTGGAAGGCGGGAGCGAGGTCAGGGAGGCCCGGGAGCACTGGGGCTGGGTGTGTGTGATCCTCCCTGTGCTGTGGGTTTTCTCCAGGAGCATGTTTGCTCAGATGTAGGCAAAAAAAGCAGGTTCATCTCAGGCTGGATTTTCTCCAAGTGGATGAGATGAAGAGTCAGGGAGAATGTTATTTGGGGCATTGGAAAGAAGGATAGGACCTCAGTTTCAGGTGGATAATAACTGATGAGAACACAGCACAGGTGGCTGGTGAATTTCAGAGCCCATTTGGCTGGGCTACAGTGCCCAGCCTGGGGTCAAGCCTCCATCGAGGGTAGCTGTGAAGGTCTTGTTATATGAGACTGGCATTTAGATCAGTTCCCTTTGAGCGAAGCAGATGCCCCTGCACAGTGTGGGTGGGCCTCATCCAGGAAGTTGAAGACACTATGAGAAAAATCTGATATTCACCAGGAGGAAGGAATTCTGCCTCCAGATAGGAACATGGATACCTTGCCTGAGTCTCTAGGACTCAAGACCGCAACACCAGGATTTCCCTGGGTCTCTAGTCTGCAGGCCTGCCCCAGATGTCAGACTTGTCAGCCCTCACAATTTTGTAAGCCGATTCCTTAAGATAAACCTCTCTGGATAGATAGGGCTTCCCTGATGGTTCAGTGGGTGAAGAATCCACCTGCAATGGAGGAGACTCAGGAGATGCATATTTGATTCCTAAATAGGAAAGATCTCCTGGAAAAGGAAATGGTAACACACTTCAATATTCTTGCTTGAAAAATCCCATGGACAGAAGAGCCTGGCAGGCTACAGTCCAAAGGGTCACAAAGAGCTGGACATGACTGAGTGACTAAGAATGTATACACAAACTGGTTAGACGGATGGATGGATAGATGGATGGGTGGATGAATGGATGGATGGGTGGGTGGATAGATGGATGGACAGATGGATGGATAGATGGATGGGTGGATAGATAGACAGATGGATGAATAGATTCAAGAATGGATGGATAGAGACATAGATAAATGGATGGATAGACAGATGGATGGATAGATAGGGAGGCAGATGGATAGATGGATGGGTGGATGGATAGATTAATCTCCCATTGACTCTGCTCCTCTGGTGAGCCCTGGCTCTTCAACTGGGCCATGGCTGCATTCTCAGGAGCCAATGGGATGAAGCCATTAGATATGTTGGGAGGAAAGAGGAAGCTGTCACCAGGTAGCCAGGTCTTCAGCTCGTGACCATGCAGGTGAAGTTCTGGGTGACCCCAAGGTCCGGGCATGTCTGCAAGAAGAGAGGCTGAGGGTTGCTGGGGACCGGCAAGCCAGCTGAGCCAGGAGGACCAGGCTTGGGTACCTGTCCCTGTGGACTCATTTATCCAGGAATGTGGCCGAGGTCCGGGCCGAGAGGCAGAGAGTGAGCAAATTCAGTGACTCCGACGAGCAGGTGAGAAGAATTGGGGGGCTAAGTGCAGCGGCAGTGGGGTACAGAACGGGGGCTCCAGGGGGCTCTCTCTTTCTTGGCACATGGGGGAGGCCCTGATGGGTGAAATGAGAGAAGGGGTGAAATGGGACACTTTTGACAGGAAGATGGTTTGGGAAGAAGAGAAGCACAGGGACTCAAGTGCAGGCCGGTGACGTGGGAGGGCATGTGAGGAACAGTCAGGGAGCACGTAGATCACCTTCAGACTCAGACCCACGCCCATGCTGCGCCACGGGATCCGCTTAAGGTGAGCTGCAAGAGCGGACAGCAGCGGCGTCAGGATTAAAACCAGGTCTTTCAGTGGGAAAAAGAGTGAGAGAGAATCTTAGTCCTGAGAAGTGGGGACATGGGGGAGGAGCGAAGGCAGGGAAGAGATGAACATCTTATGTCTTTGCTGCAGTCTAATGTGATATGAAAAAAATCTCTATTTTAAATTTAAAAAGGTGGGGATGCATTGATAGTGTATATTTTTAATATTTTAAAAGATATTTAATGTCACTGTGGGTCTTTCTTTTCTGATAAATGTTATTAGTGAAAAATAAGAAAAGAGAAAAAACAATTTTGATTTGAAGTGTCTTGTATTTTCCCAAAGACAATATTAAAATGCCCTAAGATCCCTTTATTCATGTATCATCTATGGTTTTTGTGTGTGAAGGATCTGACAACAGGGGCAATTTGACTTTGATCTAATGAAAAGGACAATCACTTGTTCACTCTGTACTGGAATGTGTACCATGATTAACGCAGAAACTTTTTAGTAAAATTAACTGTCTGTTCAAATTTTCCTCACCAGAAATCCAAGTCATTCCTCTTACAACAAAACAATCAGAGTAGAATGCATTCTCTGGGATTTGGAGAGAAAAGCAAAATAAAGTTCAGAGGCAGAATTTGGTATAAATCCTGAGCCTGGGCCGATCACCATGACGCGTCTGCATTGGAATGTCATGGCCTGGCCTGGCTGTGTGATCTTGGCGGGAGGCGTGGTTGTTTATGCCAGGCTGGAGAAGTTACTTGAACCCATGTCCTTTGGTTGAGCGTTTTTTCTATGAGACCTGCATAAATCATCTCCTTAAAGTTGGCACCTTGGGCATGCAGACAGCCTGCTTTTCCTGGGGAACCTCTGTGTGCAGTTGCTTCTCTTCCTCAGATGAGAGAGACTCTGCTCTTACTTCTCTGTCCCCTCACCCACGCCAGCTCCATGTCCACCTCAACCCTCTGGTTCCTACCCCAGGGTGCCACCATCCTTTAGACCAGTATTTCTCCTGTGATTAATTAATTGGAAGAGCAAGGGAGCAAATAAGTGAAGTGGAAAGAAGACACCTTACTTGATTTGTCTCCCACTACTCCCTCACATATTTGTCAAGTCAGATTTAACCACCTTCTAGGAATTCTTCTTGCAAATATCTTCATGGTCTTCAAGAGGCAAAGATTTCTTCAGTTCAGTCCAGTCGCTCAGTCTTGTCTGGCACTTTGAGACCCCATGGACTGCAGCATGCCAGGCCTCCCTGTCCATCACCAACTCCCGGAGTTTACCCAAACTCATGTCCATCAAGTCAGTGATGCCATCCAACCATCTCATCCTCTGTCGTCCCCTTCTCCTCCTGCCCTCAATCTTTCCCAGCATCAGGGTCTTTTCCAATGAGTCAGTTCTTCTCATCAGGTGGCCAAAGTATTGGAGTTTCAGCTTCAGCATCAGTCCTTCCAATGGATGTTCAGAACTGATTTCCTTTAGGATGGACTAGTTGGATCTCCTTGCAGTCCAAGGGACTCTCAGGAGTCTTCTCCAACACCACAGTTCAAAAGCATCAATTCTTCTGCACTCAGCTTTCTTTATAGTCCAACTCTCACATCCATACATGACCACAGGAAAAACCATAGCTTTGACTAAATGGACCTTTGTTGGCTAAGTCTCTGCTTTCTAATTTGCTGTCTAAGTTGGTCATAGCTTTTCTTCCAAGGAGCAAGCGTCTTTTAATTTCATGGCTGCAGTCACCATCTGCAGTGATTTTGGAGCCCCCCAGAAATAAAGTCTGACACTGTTTCCACTGTTTCCCCATCTGTTTCTAAAGATTTCATAGGAGGACCCAAAAATACTAAAAAAGAGATAAAAATAATCTAAAAACTGGTATCATCAAAATCAAGAACATCTATTTGTCAAATGACAGCATTAAGAATGTGAAAAGATGGGAGACTTCCATTGGTGTACACAGTAAAGAATCCCTACAACCAACCAGCAAGGGAGAAGCCAACTTAACAGCTGAGAGGAGCTCTCAGGGGAGCTGCAGAGAAGAGGACCCTGGAGTCCTGAGCACGGGGATGTGGTCAAGATCCCCAGTTGTTGAGAAGATGTGAATCAAGCCTGCAACGAGGGAGAGCTCACATTCACTGAGTATCAGAGACCCAGGAAGCTGAGGATGCTGTTCCTGCTGGAGCCGTCGCAGCACCTCCCACCAAGGTTGTGGGAATAGACAGTGGTCTGACCATCGCAGCTGTAATCACCACTTTTATAGTATGCCCGCCCTCTGACCCACAGTCCTAAGTGTGACAACAAGAAATGAGTCACTGGGTCCATGAGACACGCTCGACAATGTTCACAACAGCTTTCTTTGTAACAGACTCAGACTGACAACCACCGATGCCTGTAACCGAGAGGACGGATGGATCCCCGGTGTGTAGTCACGCAGAGGAGAGCTAGAGGACAAACCTGACTCCCACCCGTCCTGCATTCTGTGCAAGAAGCAGATGCAAGCGGCTCATCCCCAGACAGAGCACGTGATTCCTCCTCCATGTGTCCGTGTCAGAGGCC
This sequence comes from Bison bison bison, assembly GCF_000754665.1. Classification (NCBI taxonomy): domain Eukaryota; kingdom Metazoa; phylum Chordata; class Mammalia; order Artiodactyla; family Bovidae; genus Bison; species Bison bison. The sequence continues at coordinate 33,418 of NW_011476057.1, read as the reverse complement.
AGCAGTCAGGTGGTGCTGGGCCCCAGAGGGGAGACCATGTGCAGCACCTGTGACCAGGTGTGGCCAACGCCCACAGGTGTCCTGGGACCTGGCACATACCAGCTGAGTGAGGAAATACACGATGGGTTTCAGTGTGCATATGTGTCAGCTGGCAAACTCCAAGTGCTTCCCAGGAGCTATTTCATTCAATCCACATGAAAACCGTGGTTAGTTGTTCAAAAAGACTTCGTGTGTGAAAGGACGTAGGCTTGGCTACAGAGAGAGCCTGTGAAGGACAGGCTGGCTTAGCCGCAGTGTGGACAGTCCCTGGGGTCCCTCGGGCTGCAGCCTGAGACGCATGGCAGGTCTCTGCAAGCAGTGACAGATGAGGAAGGGGCCTTATCATAGATGCTACGTGATTGGACTGAATTCCCACTTTTTTCTACACTGACCTTTTCTTAGCAACCAAAAATTCAGTTTTCCCTCTTGTGCTGCGTTAATTAGCAGGGTGCTAGGCGGACCTTTGAAGGGTCAGGTCTCAGCTCCCTCAGCACCGGTAACTCAGTTCACGGCAGACTATTGTGCTCTGGGCAGGCGTCTAGCCCATAGCACATGGGCCCGGATTACAGCGGACCCTGGAGCAGGACCTGGTGGGGCAGTGACCTCTGCTAAGGCCTCCTGCAGGCCCACACGTGAGGCCTGCCGACGCTCTCCCTTGGAAGCCAGCGCTCTCCCCTGGAAGCCAGTGCTCTCCCCTGGAAGCCAGCCCCCAGAGTTCTCAGCCAGCAAACAGGGCGAGGCCCCCAGGTGCTCCTGGAGGCCCCGCTGTGACCTGGGCTCCAGCAGCCTGAGGGCTCCGGGGTCTGATCCTGGGCCTTGCTTTTTGGATTCTGTGACCTGCCTCAGAGCTTTTCAAAACATTCCGAGTCTGATTTGCTGTCAATGGAGAAAACTTGAGTGAATCAGAATGGAGACGGGGGTCTCAGGCAAGTAGTGCAACCAGGGTCCTGAGACGCCGCCATGTAACGTCCAGCCACAAAGGAGCACAGCCCCTACCCTCTGCTCTTCCGAAAGCCTGCGGTCACCCGCCTTGCATGTGCAGCTGAATGGAGGTGCTGTCCCCGCCCGCGGGGCAGAGGAGCCCAGGGCTCGCTGGTGGCCACTGGGAGGGCCTGGAGTGGTATCCATCCCTGGAGTGGCGTCCATTCCTGGAGTGGCGTCCATCCCTGGAGTGGGGTCCATCCCGGCAGCACGTCACCTTGTTTGCTGAGTGGACACAGCGGTCCCCAGAACTTGGTCCCCGGGAGGTGGCATCAGCATCTCCTGGGGCTTGGCAGAGACGCCGACCCTGACCTGCATCAGAAGGCGGGGCCTTGGTCTGTTCAAGGAGCCCCCTGGGGCCTCCAATCTGCTCAAGGCTGAGAACCACCAGGTGAGGCAACTTTGCCAGATTTCAGGGCAAAGAGGAATCTGGACGTCCTTTTTCTGCTGAGAAGTGACCAGAGAGGGAGAGCATCCTCAACTAAGACTTGGGACTTGAAGTCATGAGCTGATAACATAGTTTCTGGTGTCCTATGGGCTTCCCTAGTAGCTCAGATGGTAAAGTGTCTGCCTACAACGTGGGAGACCCAGGTTCGACCCCTGGGTCAGGAAGATCCCCTGGAGAAGGAAATGGCAACCCACTCCAGTACTCTTGGCTGGAAAATCCCATGGACTGAGGAGCCTGGTAGGCTACAGTCCATGGGGTTGCAAAGAGTTGGACACGACTGAGCAACTTCACTCACTCATGTGGTCACTCAGGAGGCGGGCAGAGATGCAATAACTCAACTGGAATTGCAGCATCCATGTCCTACTGCCCTGGGTCCAGAGGGAGCCTGTGAGGTGTCCCAGGGCTTGGTGTCCCAGGGCTTCGTGTTCCAGGGCTTGGTGTCCCAGGCCTCGTGTCTGCACACCTCAGCTCCCACCTCTGATCATGGGCTTCCAGGTCCTTCTCACAGTGAAGTTCAAAGCCCCATATGTCAGTGTCCATAGTCTCTTTCTAAATAACTCGATTCTCTTGTTAACAGGAGTTTCAAATTCTGTCCATGGAGACATAATATCCAGGACCCTTCCCTTAAGGATGCTGAAAAGTCATTAATTAAAACACTTAAATGTTTCGTTAGTCTCTGTGACAATGGAAACAATGGAAATAGTGACAGACTTTATTTTCTTGGGCTCCAAAATCACTGCAAATGGTGACTGCAGCCATGAAATTAAAAGACACTTGCTCTTGGAAGTAAAGCTATGACCAACCTAGAGAGCATGTTAAAATGCAGAGACATTACTTTTCCGACAAAGGTCCATATAGTCAAAGCTATAGTCCATATAGTCAAAGTTTTTCTAGTAGTCATGGATGGATATGAGGGTTGGACCACAAAGAAAGCTGAGCACACAAGAAATTAATGCTTTTGAACTGTGGTGTTGGAGAAGAGTCTTGAGAGTCCCTTGGACTGCAAGGAGATCCAACCAGTCAATAAAGGAAATCAACCCTGAATATTTGTTGGAAGGACTGATGCTGAAACTGAAACTCCAATACTTTGGCCACCTGATGTGAAGAGCTGACTCACTGGAAAAGACCCTGATGTTGGGAAAGATTGAAGGCAGGAGGAGAAGAGGGCAACAGAGGATGAGATGGTTGGATGGCATCACCGACTCAATGGACATGGGTTTGAGTAAACTCCAGGAGTTGGTGATGGACAGGGAGGCCTGGCATGCTGCAGCCCATGGGGTCTCAAAGTGCCAGACACGACTGAGCGACTGGACTGAAGAATGATTGTGTTTTCCACTGACATTGTAATTTATTCAGAGGAAGAGTAGGATTTGGATACAGTTTTGGGAGAAAGGAAACCGGGTTGACTGGACACGCTGTGTCTGGAATGTGTGTTGGAGGAGTCGCTGTCTGATGACCTGCTCTTCAGGGAGAAGCCGAGGCCAGTATTTTCTGGTGATGACAGAGCATGGGGTTGTCTGGGGTGAAAGGTCATGACAGGTTACATCCCACACAGACTTGCACGGCCTTGAGGCGATACTGACTGGGGTGGAGATGGGATTCCGTCTATCGTCAGGTCAAGTCCAAGGCCTTCCCTGAGGCGCTTCCCATCTTCCTGCATGAGCCTCCCGCCCCCTCGCCCCTCCTGCCCTCAGCTGCCCTGGCGTGTTTCTGACCCTTGTCTGGCCCGGAAGGCTGTTTGGTTTTCTATTTCAGAATGGTGGTCTCCCCGGTTGGCCTGGGGGACTCTTCAGAGCCCCGTCTTTCCCTTCTGCATGTCTCCACCTTCTAACCTCACCAAGCATAGACTGAATGCTCCCTGAACTCTACTAAAGCGATGAAGCTCCTCAGAGACGAAGGTGGCTGGTGAGCAGGGGCTGGTCCTGTTACAGCACTCAGTGCACACGGTTGACCCCTTGGACCGTAGAGTCTAAGGCGTGGCATCTAATGCTCAACACGGTGAAATCTCAGAAAATGTTCAACTTGTTGAAGAGTAGTACGTTGTGCCAGCGTAATTTTAAAGAGCTTTTATCTTAATTGTTGAAATCCAATTCCTCCCGAGTTCCGGCGTGGTCATGTGGCCCTGTAGACACCGCACAGCCACTGGCCTGGAGGTCGGCACTCTGCCCGCTCTGCACCGGCTTCTTCATGCCGTCGCCACAGCGACTGTTTGCCCGGGAGATGCTAGATGTTCTCCGTCTCTGGAACCTTCTGGAACTGTCCCCTCCACACCCTAGCCCTTCTCGTCCCTCTTCCTCATTGCCTCTTGTGTTCGTGTCTCAGTTCTCAGGGCCCAGCTCAAAGCCAGGGTTTCCTCACAGCTCCGGGCAGGAGCGAGCGCTTCCCTGGGCCCAGTCCCCCTCCTTGTGCCTGCTTGCTGGCTCGTGTCTCTCGTTGCATGTTTCTGATTCTTGGGGTCGGGAAGCAGGGGTTGAGATGAGGATAAGAAGCATCAGAGTGCCTGTGGAACCAAGAAGGAACTGGCAGTGTCGGCCTTGTTAGAACAAGCAAACAGCAACGGAACCAGGCGATGAGAGTGAGGTTTGGGCTGGGACTGACAGGAGCCCCGACAGGTAAGAGGTCGAGAGGAAGGAAGGTGAGGGTCGGTGGGGTTTCTGCCAGCCGCCGTTGTGTGAGGACCCAGCTCCTTGTGTTCCAGCAGCACCTCTGAACTTTCAGAGGACTTCACGTTGGTTGTCAGGTGTCACCTCAAGTCCAGGCACATGGAGGGCCCCTGTGCAGGATGAGCACACCGGGCGAGAAGCGTGAGACAGTGTCCACCGCCGTGTGGCCAGGTTTCTCACCAGCCTTTCTCTGCCCCGGGAAGGTCTGTGCTGACCGTGGCCATGGAGCTGACCACACCACGCTGCGCACAATGCCTGCCCCGGGGTCTGCAGGGTGGAGGGGGTCACAGAAACGGAACCCACAGCAGGCAGCAGGGCTCCTGTGTGTATATGGTGAGTGGGTTCCTCTTGGAGCCGTGGGCCCTGAGTGCTCCTCACCTGGCCTGGAGCCACGGACACCTGCTGAGTGGGGCAGCCTCTCAGTCCCCCTCTATCTCCGTCAGTCTCTGGGACACACGCATGCACACATGTACACACACACACACACACACCCCTTGGGCTCTGTGTGCTCCTGGCGGCGGGTATTACGCGTACCTGGCTTGAGCAGCCACGTCTCCGGGATCATGCACCACAAAGGGTATTGTGACGTGGCAGCTGGGCCTGAGCCCCTGGGAGGCTCCCTCTGCACGTGGCCGGGGCTGTGCTGGGGCCGCAACCCCTGTGAGCCACTGCAGCGTCCCGAGCCAGGGCCTCCTTCACACCTGCAAGATCGGGGGTGAGGGTGTGGACTCGGCAGCCTCTCTGTGTTCACGTGCCTTTATTCCTCTAGGATTCCTGAGAACGCGGCCCTCCACCAGGCCAAAGCACGGTGTGCAGCAGGGGACCTGTGTGCTCAGGACATGGCCGTGACGACGATGCTGCTGGGCAGAATGTGGCTTTTGCAGAAAGTGTTTCCCCGGGGGACTTATCTCCTCCAAGCAAACCGACACGTGAGCTCAGTGAGGGCGTGCCACCCTGCTCACGACGGAAGAAGTCTCTGGCAGTGGGTGGGGGGTAAGCGCCGTCCTGCGTGACGCTGTGACCCGGCCTGGCTGCTGGCATGTGGCGTGGCTCTTACAGCACCTGCTGTTCCAGACCGCTGGATCCGGCAGGCGTTTCTGCCCTTCAGAAGGTTGCATTTCCTGAAGTCTCCTTGTGGATCCACAGAATATGTGAAAGGCATCTGCTCTAAGGAAACTCCATCTGACTTTCCTTGTGCCCACTGCCCCTCGCCACTCCCTCCCTGCCGATTACAAGGTTCCCTAGTAGGTAAAAATAGCAAAACAAACTTAGCACTTTGAGAACACCGTAAAGAGACCAGCCCGGAGGGGAGATGGCAAGAAGTCTGAGCCGCAGAGTGGGCCTTCATGTTGCCCTCTTTGTTTGAATTCCAGATCAGAATTTTGTCCAAACTCCACGGAAAGTTTAATAATGTGGAATCCATCAAAGGCAATTTTCCTACAGCAAAGGGATTTTCATTTTAAAAGGATCCGTTTCCACTGAAGCTAGCATTTACTGGCATTTTAAGTTTTGCTCCGCACAGCTGTGGAACCTGGGAACACTTGGCCACGTTTGTATTTATTTAAGCAGTTTGAAATGTGCCCACATGGCTGAGATCTCCTGAAGGAAAATATCTGTGTGTGATTTTGAATCTAGAGTGACTTGGCTGTGAGATACTCAGATTCCCACAATGGGCTTAATGGATTCCATCCTTCCTGCCATCAGATTTCCTATTATTAATAGTTGCCAATAGTGAGTATTCCTGATTATGTTAATTGCTGTGAAAGACCGAGCTTCTTACGTCATCCATCACCATACTCCACGTTTCTTGGCCAGGCCTTGAAAAACCGCCTTCAACTTCAACTGTCTGATCAGTTCTCTAATTTCCTGCCACTCGGTGCACACAACTACGTATTTGTCCAAAATTTTATTTTATTTTTTTTCGGGTTGCAGCCACTCAAGAGTTAACTTTTGTTTACTCAACTGACAGTCATTTTATTTCATTATGGGGAATATAATTTCAGTCTTCAAATTCCTCCTCAAAGAACTGAATAATCTGGTCTAGGGTTTGCTTTAATAAATCAGATCTGAGGACTCACTGCCCCTCCACGGAGGGACTGCGTATAATACGTGGTAGGTATGTAATACAGACAATTGCTCTGGTGGTAATGACAATAAGGATAAATTGGCCTTGCTACTTTATAACCAATTATTGAAATTTCATTATATGTAATCTTGACATTCTATATTTTCAAGTGTATTGATGATGAGAAATATTTTTGATAGTCATCACATATAATATTCTAGAAACCCAGACTGTTATTTTTTGTTTTTGCAATAATTTTGCCTTGTGTTTGTTTAAACAGATCATTTGAAAGGCAGGTGCTTTGCTGAAGAAAGACCCTAATCTGCTCATTCCATTGCCTAACTCTAGTCAGAGTCAAACAGTGGCCAGGTGTGAGCTGCCTTTTTTCTGACCCCCTTCATTCATTTCTCCCACTCACGCCACCTGCCTCTGGTAACCACCAACATGCTGTCTGTTTCTCTGAATTTCTGTTTAAAGATTCACACAGAAGTGCAGTCACACAGTGTTGCTCTTCGTCTGACGTTTCACTAAACAAGGTGTCCTCCAGGTCCATCCATGTTATTGCAAATGGCAGGATTTCCTTCTATTTTACGATTAATATTCCATCTTATACACTTACCTCATCTCCTTTTCATACATCGATGTTTACTTATTTATTTAAGGTTTGCAGTCGGCCTGTGCTGGCTATCTGTTTTGAACGTAGCAGTGTTTTCCTGCCCGTCTCCGTCTCCTAATCTGTCCCTCCCCACGCCACCACCCTTCCCCTCTGGTAACTATAAATTCCTTCTCTAAGTCGGTGGGTCTGTTTCTATTTTGTAAACAGTTCATTTTTATCATAGTTTTAGATTCCACGTATAAGCCACATCACACGGTATTTGTATTTCTCTGTCTGACTTATTTTACTGAGTATGAGAATCTCCGGGTTCATCCTGATTGCTGCAAATGGTGCTATTTCATCCTTTTTTACAGCTGAGTGGTATTCGTTGTGTGCATCTACCACACCCTTTTCTGTGCGTATTACAGGTACATATACAAATGGTGCTATTTCATCCTTTTTTACAGCTGAGTGGTATTCACGGTTCGCATCTACCACACCCTTTTTTGTACGTATTATACTTACGTGTACTTTCCTCGGGCTTCCCAGGTGGCGCTGGTGGTAAAAGACGTGCCTGCCTGTGCAGGAGACGAAAGAGATGCGGGTTTGATCCCTAAATTGGGAAGACCCCTTGGAGGAGGGCATAACAATCCGCTCCAGTCTTCCTGCCTGGAGAATCCCATGAATAGAGGAGCCTGACAGGCGGCAGTGCCTTGGGTGTCAAAGAGTCGGACGTGACTGAAGCGACTTAGCATGCAGGCGTGTGTTCCCACAACAGAGTAAGAGGGTCCCTTTCCTCCACGCCCTCTCTAGCATTTACTGTTTGTAGACTTTTTGATGGTGGCCGTTCTGACTGGTGTGAGGTTTGGAGCTCCATGGACTTCCATGAGCTTGGTGTAGTATGACAATTCTTGGGAAATTTATGAAGGAAATAAGAAAGTAATGATCAAGGAGAGTATTAACAGAATTCTAACATTGTGAGCATCTCCACATAGTTGGAAAAAAGAGCACAGCAAGTTTTGACTCCTTGGACAGCACTGTGGTGGAAACTGGTTAACGTGCTCACTGAGTTCCACTTTCTGAGCACACAGAACAGCCATGTTTGAAATTGGGATGATGAGACACATTTGTCCAGTGGAATGTGAGGGGAGCAACATTCACCAATTGCAGGCCGGCAATTAATGCCCCACACTCTGCCCTGTGGACAGAAGAAAGAGTGGGATTCAGAGGTGGTGGGACCATAGGATAGAAGGTGGATATTCCAGAGTCACCACTTGCGGTAGATCCCAGGGGAGTTGCAGGTCATCAGGCTGGGGTCAACCAAGTATGACTTCATGGGTAAAGTTTGCCACCCCTACCATGCCAGCTGTGATGCAAGGGAGAAAGAGCCCTTTCTTTTATTAAAGTGTTAAAATGTAACAGATAACTATGACACTCAGGTGCGCCTTACACCAACTGCTGTCAACTTCACTGGCTGATAGCACCACTCTCGGTGCTCAGAGTTTCTTGTGCTTTTACTATGAAAGTAGTGAAATGCTGCGCGCGCGCACACACACACACACACACACGCGCGCACACACACACACACACGCACGCACGCACACACGCACACACACACGCACATGCCCTGAACATGGCCTGAACTGGGCGAGTTCATGTATGCATGGGTTTGTTTCAACGGTAAGCACAAGATCCATGGCTGGTTGGATTTGTGGCTGCAGAACCACAGACAGGGAGGAACTGTGCATACAGAGGGCTGCCTGTGGGCATATGCAGGTGTTAGATCACACAGAGAGGTGGTGCACCGAACCCCTGTGCTGTTCAAGAGCCAACTGTGTGTGGTGTGTGTATTCTCCATATATGAGTATTTGTTCAAATATATCTCATGATATAGTTGAGAGGTAAACACAGTATGTAGTAATGAAAATTCTGAGATTATTAATTTTATTTTAAAAATAAAAGGAAATTGGTCACTTTTATGAAATTTGGGGTCATTTTTGTCTACTCCTTTTGTTTTACAAGTTAAAAGACTAGAAGTGTGGGTGTGCCAAGGGCTGATGAAGCTGTTCAGTGATGGTAAATTTCATCACCACTAGTGAGAGCAACTGTGGTCCAGACTTTCCGGAAAGTGCACAGAACTCACCGACTCCCACTCTGTGACTCAGCCTCTGTGACCCTGATCCACATCCCAGGGCAGGTCTGCATGGAGCATGCATAGGGGCGCGTGCTGAGGCACGTCTGTGGAAGTAACCAAATTCATCCTTAGGGGAATGGGTGAATGTTTGATGAACTTTTAATGGATAACTACTTACAGACGTGCAGTAAACACAGCTGGGGTGATTTTCAAGTAGAAAGGACGTGGGAGAAGATAGCAAAAAAAAAAAAAAAAAAAAAAAAAGAAAGAAAGACTATGTCACCAGAATCAGAGACAGTAATTCACATAGTAAAATTTCCAAAGTATTTTCAAATGGGGAATTTATTTTACTAAACATGTTGAATTAATTTAAATGTCGTTGGTCATGATGCTGCTGTAGAGAATTATTAAAGCATATAGAGATATTGGCTTTAACATTTTTATTGAACATTTCCTTGGCCATTTTAAAAATTATCATTTACTGAACACTTACTCCCTTGATTTTTGACCCAAGCCTGCCTCACTGCACGCCTGTCACAGGACTCTGCATACACCAACTGCTCGAAGGTCGATCGTCATTATTATTGTATTTTTCCACTATGAATGTAGGTAATGGGTGACTTCATAAAGATAATTTTGACTTTTCTTTTAAAGGTAATATTTGTGTCAATTTTGTATTTTACTCTATCTGGATTCCAGCACTTTCTTCTCAATTATGACTCTCTTATTTCTCGGGCCCTTCATTTATTTATTTCACCACTTGTCGGTGTCATTCCTTCCTTCAGCTCGCTCTGTGGCTTTACAGAGTGATGTGTGAGGAAGCAGATGCTTAGCAGAGAACCTACCAGACACTGTGTGTCTGGACAGTGTGGGTCTGAATTAGTCCCTCCGGTCTGTTACTGACAGCACAGCAAACAGCAAAGTCAGTTCAGCATTTACTGCTAACGTTCCGCTTGATGCAAATCAGTCTAACTCTCTGAGACATGATATTTTCTGTAAACTGCTGCTTTGGTGGTTTTGTAAGGATTTTATGGAATTCTGTCAGTTCTGAAAATTTGCATTCATTATTTTAGCTGCATTCATTTTTAATGACCTAAATGCTTGTCTCTAAGCTAATAATGCGTGAACTCTTCTATGCTTGAGGCTTGGATGGTCACAAGTAGATGATGCCCTGGTGTTGAGAAGACACTATAAGGAGTCCTACATTCAAGACAGAGCAATGCCTGCGTGGTCTTTTTCAGACATATGCCAAAGTGGGATCTTTGTCTTCAGTGGGTTATTGGTGAACACAGATGGCATATGGCAGGACCCTGGTCTAAAAATTTATGCTTACTGTGGATTCTAAGTCTTCCATCCTTATCTTCTTGTCTTATTCCTACTTTCCTGCTTAGAACGGCATGGAGGGGGTGCTGGTCCTTTTGTATTTAAAATTGTTTTCCTTTTTTGTGACCTGGAGCAACACAAATCTCCAAAATGAAATCTTGGCTCTATTCAGTTCAGTTCAGTTCAGTTCAGTCGCTCAGTCGTGTCCGACTCTCTTCGACCTCATGAATCGCAGCACGCCAGGCCTCCCTGTCCATCACCAACTCCCGGAGTTCACTCAAACTCATGTCCATCAAGTCGGTGATGCCATCCAGCCATCTCATCCTCTGTCGTCCCCTTCTCCTCCTGCCCCCAATCCCTCCCAGCATCAGAGTCTTTTCTAGTGAGTCAACTCTTCGCATGAGGTGGCCAAAGTATTGCAGTTTCAGCTTCAGCATCAGGCCTTCCAGTGAACACCCAGCACTGATCTCCTTTAGGATGGACTGGTTGGATCTCCTTGCAGTCCAAGGGACTCTCAAGAGTCTTCTCCAACACCACAGTTCAAAAGCATCAATTCTTCGGCGCTCCGCTTTCTTCACAGTCCAACTCTCACATTCATACAT
>NW_011476057.1:19238-22165 GCF_000754665.1 Bison bison bison | reverse complement strand
GATGTACTCTGCATACAAGTTAAATAAGCAGGGTGACAATATACAGCCTTGACGTCCTCCTTTTCCTATTTGGAACCAGTCTGTTGTTCCATGTCCAGTTCTAGCTGTTGCTTCCTGACCTGCATACAGGCTTCTCAAGAGGCAGGTCAGGTGGTCTGGTATTCTTGTCTCTTTCAGAGTCGTCCACGGTTTATTGTGATCCACACAGTCAAAGGCTTTGGCTCTATTAGTCAGTTGTAATTAACTTACTGTCAAGACACATAGTAGCTCAGAAATCCTCAGTTGTTTCTGACTTTATCTTTTCTCAAAATGAATGGTCAGGGACTGAATGTGTCTCTGTGTGTTATCTGCTCCAGGCAGAAGCAGAGTAGGGCTTTTCAGTAGATCCACACCCCAGCACACAAGAGTGGAGATGTTGCCAGAGAGCCTCTCTACCATGAGATCAGCTGAAGTCCTGGCTCTTGCACTGAAATGACACATTTGATTAGTGAATACTTTAGGTAGAGGGTTCTGGGAAACTGGCAGAGAGTAGACAGTACCTGGAAGAATAGAACATTTGTCAGGAAGGACCCTCAAGACCATGGGCAGATTTCTTTCAGAAGCTTTGGAGGTCAGAGGCTGGGCTGATTGATTCAAAGTGCTAAAAAAAAAAAAAAAAGACTGCCAACCAAGAATCCTGTATCCAGTAAAACTGTCCTTCACAGGATGGGAGAAATTGAGACATCCCCAGATAAACAGGAGCTGGGGAGCTTGTGCGAGTCCTTGCCCTGTAGGAAGCACTCGAGTGAGCCCCGCCAAGCGAAAGGAAAGGAAGCCGGACAGTAACTCAAAACTGCGTGCAGAAATAAAACTCTCAATGAAGATGAATACACGGGGGGTTTTAAACACTTGCGCTGTTGTGTCAGCAGCTTATAACCATACTCTCAATGAAGATGAACACACGGGGGGTGTTAAACACTTGCACTGTTGTGTCAGCAGCTCATAACCATACCTTCTGTTTTCTACACAGTCTAAGAGACTAATACACTTAAACGAAAAAATACAATTATTGGTGTAATGGGTACCTTCTTGTTCACATGTTCCAAAAATGTATTGCAAAATGTCTTAAGCAAAATAAGGACTACATTGGTTCACATACCTAAAAACCATCAGACCACTGTTGGCTCAGATCTGCCTGGAAGGGCTGGGGGCACAGCAGCCACCAAAGTGGGGAAAGTTTGTGTATTTTTAAAGAAAGAAAATGGAAGGGAAATGCAACCATGCTGATAGTTTATACCTAGTTATTTTTGAATTTAGATTATGGGTTATATTTTCATGTGAATTTAGATCTCTTAATCTAATGTGGATACAAAATAAAATTTAAGTGGCTGTTAGCCAGTTGTTATTTAGTTTGATATCTCTTTTCATGAAAAGAAAGCCAAAGGAATGGTTTGGGTAGTAACTGGATGCTATTTCCTGTGTTTTACTCAGGAATGAGTTCATTGCAGGGAAAAGAAATACTCTCTAGCTGTTTCAAGAAAATCAGATTTTGAAAATAAAGATTCAGAAGTATATTGTGGAAACTCTGACAGGAACCCTGCAGAGACTCAGGATGGCTCTTACGGCGGAGGGACAAACGCTAGGAACCCTGACACCGCGGGAACCAGGCGGGGCCTCTGTGCGCCCCGCCCCCAGCCTGCAGGGTCTCTCATTTCTGTCGCCCTTGAGCCCTGAAGAGTCACCTGTGAGTTTACGGCCGTCTATGATCACAGCTTTGCTGCTGACCGTATCGTTTTCAGTTGTGACAATCTGGCCAGGGGCTCGCCCTGGGCGAGTCTGCGTGGCTGGCAGTGTAGCCACTGTAGGCAGGGAGTCAGGGCTGTGAGCCCTGCAGGGCTGTGGCAGGGTGGAGTGGGGGGCATGGGCTGCAGACCCTCCAGATGTGCCCAAGCCCTGGGCGCTGACTTACTCTTTCTCTTAGGAAGTAATATTTGTGCAGTGATGCTTATTTCCATCAACTAGGTGGGGTAATTCAGAGCTTTAATGACACACATTCTTATGCTCATTTATTTTTCAGCAGCGTTTGAGGTCTGCTATTTCCAAGCACTGTGCCAGGTGCAAGGATACCTGGGTGGGTGAAAGATGGTATTTCTTCCTTCTTTCACAGGTTTATAATGAGCAAACAGGAAATGACACTAAAACTTTAAAGTCACCAAAAGCCCATTTATTAAGCTCCAGTGCTCTTCCTGGGCAAGTTAGGGACCCAGACTTGTATGAAATTAAAAAAAAAAACAAAAACAATTTCCACTGTGGAGAAACACAGAGCCTCCTTCCACAAGCATCATTTATGTTTCCAGGAGTCTCAGACTTTACCCAGCCTCATGGGCGCGAGGCCGTGGGAGTCCCAGCTGGTCCCTGGAGGGCTGTGTCTTATGCTTCTTTCCAATCAAGATGTGAAGGAGCCCAAAAAAGCTCTGGCAAGGAGCTGTTGTCCTGGAGAATGCTTTTGATGGTGAGTTACACCATTAAGATGTTTCAGGCCTAAACCGTACCTGCCCGCCTCCTTAGCAGTCTCTCCCATATCATCACCCAGTGCTACCCAAGTTTTTCAGGTGGAGCCCCTTATAAATGAGGTCACTGCTTATATAGGCAGTGTGCTGCTGCTGCTGCTGCTGCTGCTGCTAAGTCACTTCAGTTGTGTCTGACTCTGTGCGACCCCATAGACAGCAGCCCACCAGGCTCCCCCATCCCTGGGATTCTCCAGGCAAGAACACTGGAGTGGGTTGCCATTTCCTTCTCCAATGCATGAAAGTGAAAAGTGAACGTGAAGTCACTCAGTCATGTCCGACCCTCAGCGACCCCACGGACTGCAGCCCACCAGGCTCCTCCGTGCATGGGATTTTCCAGGCAAGAACACTGGAGTGGGGTGCCATTGCCTTCTCAGACAT
>NW_011476057.1:2637-17719 GCF_000754665.1 Bison bison bison | reverse complement strand
TGACAGAGGATGAGATGGCTGGATGGCATCACTGACTCGATGGACATGAGTCTCAGTGAACTCTGGGAGTTGGTGATGGACAGGAAGGCCTGGCGTGCTGCGATTCATGGGGTCGTAAAGAGTCGGACACGACTGAGCGACTGATCTGATCTGATCTGAAATTTGAAAACTGGACATAGGAAATGGTAAAGAGTCCTTCTCAGTCTGGTGGAAGAATACTTCGCCTCTGCTCATCCCTGGAGGCTGGACCGCTTCTCCACTTGGTGGTGCAGGAGGGAGACTGTGTCAGCACCGACTTGAACAGAGAGGAGACTTTCGTATCCTGTTGGTGTGGACATTAGTTTATGAGTGTTTATCTCATTTGTATTAGAGACAATTTTATCTGGATTACTTAATGATTGTATCTTGATTTACACTTCACACAATATTCATGTGGGGAGTCCTTTATCTTTCTGTTTGTATCACTTGACGTTTTTTTAAAAAACTTAACCTTTTTGAGTAGCTTTGTTTTGGGTGTACCTCTTATAAGTGTGTGCTCAGTCACTTAGTCATGTTTGACTCTTTGTGTCCCCATGGACTGTAGCCCACACCAGGCTTCTCTGTCCATGGAATTTCCCAGGCAAGAATACTGGAGTGAGCTGCCATTTCCTCCTCCTTGAACATTAATTAAGATTTGCCTTTTCAGCCAATATTGACATGTTTTAGTAATGACATTATCTAAAATAATCTCTAATAGTGTGAAAATTTGTGTAAGTGATTATTTAAAAACAATTGCCTCACTCCCAGCACTGTAAACCCACCAGGGCAAGAACTCTGTCTGTTTTGTTCACAGCTGTGTCTCTGGCAACTGGAGTAGAGACTGGAGCACAGATAAGGACTCACTAAATGTTTGGTGCATGAATGACTGAGTAATGAAGGGAGACTTTTGGTTTAAACAGTCTTTCTTTAAAACTAAATGTTGGTCCCAGTGTCTCCTAGCACCTGATGCTGCCAGGAAATGAAGCCCCTTGGAGATTCTCTGAGGTGCTGGTGCCCTGGAGGATTCCTGAGGAGGGCTGGGGAAGAGGCACAGGGCATGCTAGGTGTTAATTTCATTCCTCATCAGAACTGGGTTTACCCTGGATCAAACAATGCTGCAGCCTTAGGCTCGTCCCAGGGCCCAAGCAACACACTCACACCATCATGTGTTGTGAAGTTTTCAAAAGGTGTCACCTGAAGTCAGCAAAGATCATGCCTCTTTCTAAGCCAGCTCCCCTCCATGGGAGGATGAGAGATTCGTGCAGTGTATCAGGCTCTGGGGAGGAGGGCATGGGTGGGCAGGGTTAGAGTTAGTGGAGCCACAGTAACTCTGTCTCAGTGCTGGGATGACTTCCAAAAATGCTCTAACCACACACTCTGCTGATCTAGCCAGTGTCATAGGTGTGCTGTGCCCTTAAAATTGAAAAAAAAATGCTATTTTCCAGATTGTGTGATGCTTGTGATAATTGTCATATTTCAAATGTTTATATTATTCTTTTATGCGCATGCTTTTCTTAAAGATGTTCCCCAGGTTATGTGACTTGAAAGCCTCACAAAACCTGTGATCCCACGCTTGTTAAAAATCACAAAAATTAAGAAAACTTTTAAATCTCTAGATTTTCCTGCACCAAATAACATGGAATAAATTTATCTGGAACAAGAACTATTGAGGTTACAAGAAAAGATGGCCAAAAACACATTAGCTATGAGAAACTTAATACTTCTCTCACTCAGCAGTCCATGGATCCAGAAGAATTATGAAAGATGTGTCTATGTGGATGTGGGAAAAATAAAAAAAAAATAGAGGGGAAAAACAGAAGCAATAAATGATAGACTGAGCCAAATCTAATCAGTAATTACATCAAATGTTAACGGTGTACACATTGCAGAGGAGGCAGAGATTGTCGGGAGCATGAAAAGCGAGTGCAGACCACATGCTGCCGGCAAGAGACAAACTTTTGATAAGAAGACATGGAGGGGAGTTTGAAAGCAAATGGAAGGAAAAGGTAAGTCATGCAAATGTTGAGAGTAAGTCCTTGGAGTAGTGTGTTCATATCAGAGAAAATAAACTTCCATATGGCGAGTGTTGCCAGAGTTTGTGTCACGGTCGAATGCTCTTCATCGGGAAGTCAAATAATTGTAAAGGTGTCTGATGAGAAATACTCCAATATATGAAGCAAAACTTATTCAATTCAAAACTGAAACAGGTGAGCCTGTAAGCAGATTTTAACACTCCTCTCTTGGCAGCTGATAGATTTAAAGTGAAAAATGAGTCAGTGAGGAGAAAGCATCTCCCTGAAGAAAGGCCTGACTGAGGCGGCTGGAGGTAGTGGGGCCTGGCCCCGGGCTCAGTCCCTGTGGGGGGTGACCTCCCTCCTCCACAGGTGTCTGCTGCCCCCCGAAGCCGGCTCTCCACCACGAGGAGGTCTCCGGCTCTTGGGGGCCTTGGAGGCAGAGGCTGCAGAGGCTGGACAGGCTACCGGGCTTGTCCGGTGCCCCAGGGCCCTGGCTGGCACTGGCCCAGGACTCACCTGTCTGTAATCTTGGGCCATGGAAAGCTCCTTACTTCCTTATGTGCTCAGGAATGCAGTTATAGAAGATAATTTTAAAATCACATTCAACATTTTAATTGTTTTCAAGAAGAAAGGAGTCCAGGGAACTTTGTCACGAAGGGTGGAAGTAGACTCTGCCTTTGAGACATACAGTGGACTGGTGCGTATTTCTTCACTATGGATCATCTCAGGGTCGTTTGTGACAACAGAGAGTGGCAAAGCTACGCTGACAAAGTGGGGCCGTCCCGTCGAGTGTGGTGCGTTCACGCGACTGAAGGTGGAGGGGCGCCGGGTGGGAGCCTGCATCCGCAGGAGGGACCCTGCGTCTCCTTTTGTTTTCAGCACCGTGTACGTGTTGGCCTTTGTAGGAGCCCCTGGGTTTCCGGGGACCACGCCAAGAGTGTCCCCTGGAGGGCCTGCCTCCCAACCTGCTGTAGGTACGAAGCACAGCCTTCATTTTCACTGCTCCGTGCACGTGAGATCCGCTGGACGAGTGACCCAGCCGTGCCTCCCACACTGGACCCAGGCTGGCTTCGAGGCGGCCGTCAGCGGCATCCATCAGATTCCACCCCTGGGGCTCCCCTTTCCCGGATTCTTCACTGACTTCCTCTGAGCTGACTTCTATTTCTTTTTCCTGCATCATAAAAGTGGATTGGAAAAGCAAATATCATCTCCAAGATTCACTAATGTTACTTTAATTAAATGCACATTACCTTTCTAAGCGTTCTGCCTCAAAGTGGTGAAGCCAGAGAACGAGAAGCCGCATGGAAACCGCAGCTCCTTCCACCCTCTCACCTCCTTTTGGACGTGGCAGATTGGATTCTGGTTGAGTGTGTCAGAATTCAGACTTGGCCGCGGTCAAGCTCTCGCTGCTACTGCAAAGGCAGTAATAACAACCAGCTGAGTGAAGAATGGAGCCCAGACTCAGAAAACAAGAGAGCCGCCCCTTGGTGAGGTTGTGCTGCTTGGTGATCCCCTTGTTGGGGGAGCCTGGGTGGGAGGCGTGGGCTTTGGGGAATCCAGGCATGACTGCGTCTGAGGTCACTCTGCTCCCCAACTCGGAGGTGCCAAGCCAGCCGTCAGCCAGTTTGCGAAGGTAAGACTGAGGTGGAGGCGATACAGAGTTCAAAAGTGAGGTCTGCAGTGCAGTTTGCCCTGTGATTGTCTCAAAGGACTGAAGCAGCCACAGAACAAAGTCAGGCCAAGTTTAATACTCTAAAGCCAGTATATTTCTTAATAAGAATATGAGTGGAAAACAAAACAGCTTAGCCAATATTCCCCCAACTGCCATAATCCCTCAACTTGGGGAGAAATTCCACCCCAAAAATAACAACAAAGAAAATCCAAACGAATAGGAACCAAAGTCAGCCTCCCCCCCACCCCCAGGTGGCATTTCCGTGGCAGACGGGCCTTGGGTGAAGAGCCATTTGGGGAACGCAGGGCGTGCGGGCCCCTGTGGCCACGTGGCCCCAGAGGCAGGGGTGTGTTGGCGTCTCCATGAGGCCTCCTGCCTCTTGCCCCACCCACGGGGCACTCGGATGGGGGCACAAGCCAGCTCCTAAGAGCAGGTTGGCACCTAGGTTCCTCACGCTGATGCGACTCTGCTCTACACATGAATGCGTGATAAACGCTGTATACTCCTTCACCACGTGAGTGAAAGGGGGAGGAGAGAGAGGGTGGCAGGATCTGTTCAAGAGAACTTCTCAGCACACTCGAAAAACTAATGGAAATGCTTTCTAGTCTGTGCTAGGTCCTTAGAACAGCTCCCCAGGTGACATTTCTGACCCGTGACACGTAGGGCAGTGTCCCTGCCCAGCCTGAGAACAGGTTGTGAGTGAGACCCTGAGATCTAGAGCAATCTTCATCCTTCCCCAATGAGCTCAGGCATGTGATTTCCATGTTTGAATGTGGTAGCCGCAGACTCTCATTTGCAGTTCTAAATAGATATGTTTTGTTCATAACATACCTTTAAATTAGGATGAAAGTTTTCTCAGGACAGAGTTTTCTATCTTCTTCCAATTTTCAGGAGGGGGACGTGGGGAGGAAAAGGGTCCCTTCATCCTGCTCTGGCCATGGAGCCACCTTGAATCTCACCAGCTGTGCCCTCAGCCTTGGGGAAAATGATCATGTGAATTCGTAGATTTTTGAGTAGTGGAAGGTGTCGGGTTTAGCTAGCAGGTATTGTCTCTTAACGTATTTTGAGAAACATCTGTGCTGTTTCGAAGAGTAAGATATGCGGGTGCTTTCCACACGTGGCTTCATCTTCTTCCTGCAAACAGCTTCTACCTTAAAAGGTCTTCCATCTCTACTTTTACCATTTCCTTGTTCTAAATCTTTGATAACTAGCCATTTACTGTAGGACAAAACTAAACCTTGGCTTTCAGAGTCTGTAGCCCGTGACTCAGACCCACCCACGTCAGCTGGCGAAGCCGTGTGATGAGCAAGCCCCTGCCCTCTGCGTTGGGCAGAGGGTCGGGCTGTTGGGCGGGGTCTCCACGGCCAGCTTACTCCTGTGTGCTTCCCTCACTGACCCCACAGGAAGGGGTCACTGCGCACAGCCCGCAGCTGGGAGCATCTTTGTAATGTACTCTGGGTTCTTGAGCACGGATTTGTGTACTCTCCCCGGCTTGCTGGTTTGCTCCATCCCGTGTGTGTGTCTGTGTGGAGGTATGGGTATTTCTTTTATGCTCTGGGTTATGACCCAACCCAGCTTTGCTTTGTTGCTCCAACTGTTGCAGCTCTGACCATGGGGACTCCTTCCCTTGGCTGCTGTGTCCCTTTGACCTGCCGCCTTCCTTACCTTCTGATATTATGAGAAGCTCTAGGCTTATCTTGGATGATTGCTACCCCAGCTTGTCTTAGAATCAGTCGTTTCTCCAAGAAGCCCCGTGGCTTTCTGTGGAGAACGGAGTTTAGGCCCCAAGGTCTGGGCACTGGGATGCCCGTTGCTACTGAGGTTCCGCTGCTTCTGGAGATGGAGTGTGGTGCTGGTTCGCGCACACTGGCTTGAGCCCATCGCGCGTGTGACTTCTCCCCACCTCTCTGTGTGTCCGTCGGTCTCTGGTGCCAGCGAGCCCGACTTTGTCCTGATGGTGGTGGTTCTGACCCGCACTGCCTCTCTCCCGTCTGAGTTTACTTTTGATCCTTGCACATTTGCTTTTATTAGCAAAAAGCATGTCCAAGTAACCTTTTTCTTCCCTAGTAATTCGAGGAACATAAATTTGTCTAAAAGTGCTACCTTGAAGGGTGTTTTACAGTTCTTTAAAATGTTTATATTGTGGCTTGCTGTATAACATTTTATACGCTTGTTTGAATCTATCCAAATAGGTATTAAGCTGTTGGAGGGTGGGGCTGATGTAGCTTTCGTCTCCTATTCCTCCTGGCGCCCGGCACAGACAGTTACGTCCTGACCACGCGCCTGTCTTCGTTACTGGTGCCTGGTTCGGGAGTCCCAGCTCGTCCTGCGGGGACTCCCGTGGGGCGGCTCCTTTTCTGGCTTGGAGCGGGCGTGAGACCGCACGGCTCCCCGGTCAGGAAGAGGAGCCCCGCCGCGCCCGAGGGTGTCTCTCTGCATCCACTTCAGGGGCAGACCTGGAATACTTGGGGAAACGAAGCACTTTCGGTTTTGGTGAAGACAGTCAAACGTTTATAAGAATGCGGTTTTTGTGTCTGTGGTGGTAGCTTTCTTTTCATCTTTGCAGAGTTAACATGGGGAAGGTTACATAAACCGGTAGAACAGGAGAAAGAACTGTTGCTGTCAGCGTGACTGTGGTCGGGCTGGATGACAAGTACTGGGGCTGAGGAAAAAGGACAGACTGTGCCTGACGATGTACAGCATCTGTCAGTCCCTCAGGCATGTTTAATGACAGAAAGTACACCGTGTGTCCACGCAGCCGAGACAGCGATGAGCGATTCTGCGATCACGGTTTTGTGTGGCTGTCTCTGATTTCACTTCTTAGTTGAAGGGCAAATGCAGGGCAAAGGCAGCATTTTCCCTTTGGCTCTTTGTCTTATGACTTACGGGATTATGATTATGGCCTCCTACAGAATGATCCAGGCTTGTCCCGTGGCCGTGGGTTTAATGCTTCCTCCCAGGGAAACAAAATTGCTACATTTCTAATCCCACCACACTTTCTCTCTTAAACAGTCTTGCACTGCTGTGGTTTATTAAATGGCTTTTTACGTAAAATTAAATTATTTTAAATAATACTCGCATTCAGGATGCCACTGCCAGTGATGATGTGAATGATGACATAGCTTCCACGGTGAGCTGTGTGTGTAACTGCGGTGTGTGAGTGGCACCCACGTAACTTATCATCTGATCTGGATGCTTCTGAAACCCCACTGCCCCACAGGCCTGGAAAGGGAGGCGTGGTGGCCACCCTATGGAAAAGCCCAGATGGAAATATGAGGTGCCTTTTGGTTCCTTAAACACTATTCAGATTCCCTCAGTTCCTCTGCCTGAATCTCCCAGCAGCCCGGCTCTCCGACGCCCGTGGAGGGCCGGCGTGGAGAGAATGACGCTGAGCTGGATCCTAAGGAGGGACTTGGGGGGCTCTGGTCTGCCCTGGCGGGGAGCCCCAGACTCAGTGTTCCTCCGTGTTGAGGGCGATGAGAGCAGCGGGGCTGAGGGGGCCAGCGCCCACCACGGCCGGGGTTGCCTGGGTGGAGAGTGCGGCAGAGGGAGAGCAAGCGGCCCGGAGCCGTCCGCCCAAGGCCCTGGAGGCGCCAGCGCGCCGGCTCAGGGCTCTGGCCGAGGGGCCGGGCACACATCAAGGCTCTGGGGCCAGGTCTGCCCCTCAGGGTGGCTCTGGATGTCGTGGAGGGGCCTCCGGGCCGGGTGGGGTCCCCACTATGCAGGCCCAGGTTTGGAGAACCTATGAAGCTTAAAGGGCCTTCTCAAAACAAAGGTTCTCAACCATGAACACACCTAGGTACAACAGTGAGTGTGTCAGTGCCAGTGTCGGTGTGGCCGGAGGAGGGTCTGTGCTTGGAGGCCGCTCCTGCCCTAGAACGCCTGATGATGGCTCCACACCCCTGAGGGACCTGGGGACCACACCACTCACCCCCAGGAGGGGGCCGGGGACCACACCACTCACCCCTGAGGGATCTGGGCACCATACCACTCACCCCAAGTAAGAGCCAGGGGACCACAGCACACACCCCTGGAGGGACCCAGAGACCACAGCACTCACCCCACGTAAGGGCCAGGGGACCACAGCACACACCCCCAGGAGGCACCTGGTGACCACAGCACTCACCCCAAGTAAGGGCCAGGGGACCACAGCACTCACCCCTGGAGGGACCCAGAGACCACACCACTCACCCCAGGAGGGACTCGGAGACCACACCACTCACCCCAGGAGGGACCCGGAGATCACACCACAGCACACACCCCCAGAGGGACCCAGAGACCACAGCACTCACCCCAAGTAAAGGCCAGGGGACCACAGCACTCACCCCCGGAGGGACCCGGAGACCACACCGCTCACCCCAGAGGGACCACACCACTCATCCCAAGGAAGGGCCAGGGGACCACAGCACACACCCAGAGACCCAGGAGGCTATGCCATCCACTCCTCAGAGGGACCCAGGAGCCCACACCACTCATCCCGAGTAAGGACCAGGTTACCATGTCACACACTCCTTGGAGGGACCCAGAGACCCAGGGGACCACATCACCCATCCCCTGGAGGGATCCAGAGTCTCAGGAAACCATTCCACCTACCCCTCGGAGGGATCTGGGGACCACACCACTCACCCCCCCAAGCCAACAGAGTCAGACGCTCCCATCCAAACCCTCTAACCGGTGCCCACCAGTGCCCAGGGTCACTCCAATGCAGCCTGACACAGAGCTGGGAAGATAGAGTGGTCCTGAGGGTTTGCTAAGAAAACACCTTTGTGGGTGAAACAGAGCCAGTGCGCATGCGCACGCCTCACTCACTAGGCGAGGAGTCTCACCCTCCGCCTCACACACTAGGCGAGGAGTCTCACCCTCCGAGCCTCAGGCTCACCTCTGCCTTTGGGCTAAGAGGGTCGGAATCGGGCAGCGGGCAGTAGGAGGAAATTAACGGGGTGGTTAGAGAAACAGTCCCTGAGGGATGCAGTTACTGGCTGAGTGTGGCCAGTAAGGCACCATGGCACGAGCTTCGGTGAGGCACAGATGGAGCACTCAGTGTTGGCTGCAAGTCTTAGAAATCAGAGTGTGCCCACAAAGGAGTCAGTAGAAAAGAAATAAGCCAGGCCATGCTCCCTCCTGTTTCAGGGTGACTGACTGCTGTGCAAAGAGGGGGCGTGTGTGAGCCCATGGGCACCGGGGAGCACCCGGATGGTGCTCTTTCCACCCTGGGACCACAGCCCAGGTTGTCGCTCTCCCTGCGAGAGTCACCGGTGCTGCACAGACCGGGCTGGAGTCATTGGCCCCTAAGTGGAGGTCATTCTGCAGTTGACAGATGAACTAGCGTTAGAATTCTTCCTTCTCCACGTGGAGCGTGGTGTCTTCGGGGGTGGCTGATGTCAGCTGCTGGCTGTTTGTCCTTGGCTTGTCACCCATGGGAAGTGACCTCGGCAGAGGTGAAGTGAAATGTTGTTGTTCAGTCGCTAAGTCATGTCTGACTCTTTGCAACCCCATTGACTGCACCATGCCAGGCTCCTCTATTCTCCATTATCGCCTGGAGGTTCCTCAAATTCATGTCAGTTGAGTTGGTGATGCTATCTAATTGCAATCTAATCATCTCATCCTCTGTCATCCCCTTCTCCTCCTGCCTTCAATCTTTCCCAGCATCAGGGTCTTTTCTAATGAGTCAGCTCTTTGCATCAGGTGGCCAAAGTACTGGAACTTCAGCTGCAGCATCAGTCCTTCCAGTGAATATTCAGGGTTGATTTCTTTAGGATTGATGGGTTGATCTTGCTGCCTGAGGGACTCTCAGGAGTCTTATCCAGCACCACAATTCAAAAGCATTAATTCTTTGGTGCTCAGCCTTCTTTTTGGAGGATGGCATGGAAACCCCCTCCAATTTCTTGCCTGGAGAATCCCATGGACAGAGGAGCCTGGTGGGATACAATCCCTGGGGTCACAAAGAGTTGGCTACGACTGGAGCAATTTCTCATGCATGCAGCCGTCTTTATGGCCCAACTCTCACATGGGTGACTAGTGGAAAGACCGTAGCTTTGACTATACAGGCCTTTGCTGGCAAGGTGATATCTCTGCTTTTTGATACACTGTCTGGGTTTGTCATAGCTTTCCTTCTGAGGAGTAAGAGTCTTTTAATTTCATGGCTTCAGTCACTGTCTGCAGTGATTTTGGAACCCAAGAAAATAAAGTCTGTCACTGTTTCTACTTTTTCTGCTTCTACTTTTTTCCCTTCTGTTTGCCACGAAGTGATGGGACTGCATGCCACGATCTTAGTTTTTTGAATGCTGAGCTTTAAGCCAGCTTTTTCACTCTCCCCTTTCACCCTCATCAAGAGACTTTTTACTTCCTCTTCACTTTCTGCCATTAGAGTGGTATCATCTGCATATCTGAAGATACTGATATTTCTCCCGGCAATCTTGATTCCAGCTTGGGCTTCATCCAGCCTGGCATTTTGCATGATGTACTCTGCATATAAGTTAAATAAGCAGGGTGACAATATGCAGCCTTGATGTACTCCTTTCCCAGTTTGGTACCATTCCGTTGTTCCATGTCTAATTCAGTTGCTTCTTGACCTGCATACAGGTTTCTGAGGAGTTAGGTAAGGGGGTCTGGTATTCCCATCTCTTGAAGAATTTTTCACAGTTTGTTGTGATTCACACAGTCAAAGGCTTTAGTGTAGTCAATGAAACAGAAATAGATGTTTTTCTGGAATTCCCTTTCTTTTTCTGTGATCCAATGGATTTCGGCAATTTGATCTCTGGTTCCTCTGCCTTTTCTAAATCTAGCTTGTACATCTGGAAGTTCTTGGTTCACATACTGCTGAATTCTAGCTTGAAGGATTTTGTGCATTACCTTGCTAGCATGTGAAATGAGTGCAGTTGTGCAGTAGTTTGAACATTCTTTGACATTGCCCTTCTTTGGGACTGGAATGAAAACTGACCTTTTCCACTCCTGTGGTCACTGCTGAGTTTTCCAAATTTGCTGACATGATGAGTGTAGCATTTTAACAGTATCATCTTTTAGGATTTGAAATTGCTTAGTTGGAATTCCATCATTTCCACTACCTGTGTTCACAGTGATGCTTCCTAAAGCCCAGTTGACCTCACATTCCAGGATGCCTGGCTCTAGGTGATACACCATTGTGCTTATTCTGGTCATTAAGATCATTTTTGTACAGTTCTTCTGTGTATTCTTGCCACCTCTTCTTAATCTCTTCTCTTTCTGCTAGGTCCTTACTACTTCGGTCCTTTATTGTGCCTATCCTCACATGAGATGTTCCCTTCAGTTCAGTTCAGTTCAGTCGCTCAGTCATGTCCAACTCTTTGTGACCCCATGAACTGCAGCATGCCAGGCCTCCCTGTCCATCACCAACTCCCGAAGTCCACTGAAACCCATGTCCATGCCCATTGGATGGAGATGCCATCCAACCATCTCATCCTCTGTCGTCCCCTTCTCCTCCTGCCCCCAATCCCTCCCAGCATCAGGGTCTTTTCCAGTGAGTCAACTCTTCACATGAAGTGGTCAAAGTACTGGAATTTCAGCTTCAACATCAATCCTTCCTATGAACACCCAGGACTGATCTCCTTTAGGATGGACTGGTTGGATCTCCTTGCAGTCCAAGGGACTCTCAAGAGTCTTCTCCAACACCACAGTTCAAAAGCATCAATGCTTCGGTGCTCAGCTTTCTTCACAGTCCAACTCTCACATCCATACATGACCACAGGAAAAACCATAGCCTTGACTAGACAGACTTTTGTTGGCAAAGCAATGTCTCTGCTTTTTAATATGCTGTCTAAGTTGGTCCTAACTTTCCTTCTAAGGAGCAAGCGACTTTTAATTTCATGGCTGCAGTCACCATCCACAGTGATTCTGGAGCCCGGAAAATAAAGTCTGACCCTGTTGTCACTGTCTCCCCGTCTATTTCCCATGAAGTGATGGGACCAAATGCCATGATCTTAGTAACTTTTTCACTCTCTTCTTTCACTTTCATCAAGAGGCTCTTTAGTTCTTCTTCATTTTCTGCCATAAGGATGTTCCCTCAGTATCTCTAATTTTCTTGAAGTCATCTCTAGTCTTTCCCATTCTGTTGTTTTCCTTATTTCTTTGCCTTGTTCACCTAAGAAGGCTTTCTTATCTCTCCTTGCTGTTTTCTGGAACTCTGAATTCAGCTGGAATATCTCTCCCTTTCTCCCTTGCCTTTCACTTCTCTTCTTTCCTCAGCTATTTGTAAAACCTCCTCAGACAACCACGTTGCTGTCTTGAACTTCTTTTTCTTTGGGATGGCTTTGGTCACCACCTCTTGTACAATGTTATGAACCTCTATGCGTAGCTTTTCAGGTACTCTGCCTACTAGATCTAATCCCTTAAATATATTTGTCACTTCTACTTTGTAATCTACTTTGATTCAGCTCATGCCTGAATGGTGAATGGTTTAGTCATTTTCCCTACTCTCCTTAATTTAAGTCTGAATTTGGCAATAAGGAGTTCATGACCTGAGCCACGGTCGGCTCCAGGTCTTGTTTTTGCTGACTGTTTAGAGCTTCTCCATCTTTGGCTGCAAAGAATATAATCAATCTGATTTCGGTGTTGAGTATCTGGTGATGTCCATGTGTAGAGTCATCTCTTGGGTTATTGAAAGAGGGTGTTTGCTATGACCAGTGCGTTCTCTTGACAGCAGTCTATTAGCCTTTGTCCTACTTCATTTTGTGTTCCAAGCGCATTAGCTCTGGAGTAATTTAAACCCTTGGGAAGCTCTGTGGGATGTGATCCCAATTCTGACAGAGCTGGTGTGTTAATGAAATGGAGTTCCTCTCTGGAGGGGTGCAGAGCTGGCCCCCGCACTGCCCTGCTCCCTGACCAGTGGGCGACTACCCTTCAGATCTTGCAAACATTCAGCTCTGACACATGTGGGTCACCCAGCTGAGCTGATGCTTAGACATTTTACTGTCCCCTCTGACTTTTTGGAAGGAAGAGAGGCAGGAAAGTAGAACTGATGAGCATTTGCAGCAAGGTCAGCGTGAGTAAGCACCCTCACCTCTGGAACACAGGCAGGAAAGGGGATAGGTGTCCCGTGCCCTCCTCTGAGGCTGCTTACTCCCAGTTCAAGGCAAAGGGGAGCCTCAGTGAGGGGCTGACACAGGGAAGGAGAGACTCTGGGACTGTGGGTTCAGGTCAAACATCTGAATCCTCTGTTGTCTTCCACAGTGGCTGGACCTCTCACTAGCAAGACACAGTAGATGGTGAAAGAGCATGCTTCCTCCAGGCCAGAGTTTGGCCTCTTGAGGGGGTCATGGGAAACTCTAGGAGTGAAAGGGGAAAGATAAGTTCCAACACCGAGGAAAACAGGAATGGACATGGTATCTGTGGGCCCAAAAGCAGACTCAAGGCTCAAGGTTGTCTCCAAACCACCTGCTCAGAGACCGATTTTGATAGACCTGGAAGGTGACGTGGGTGAAGAAAGGCAAGAAGAGGCCTTGGGACATTTCTGCAAATTGTGTTTCTTTGGCATGAGCTGGTGGTGGCATGGACAATGCATGGATTGAGGTGTTTTGAAGGGCAGGGGCTGGCTGGGACGGCACAGAAACACTCTTTCTACTGGTTTCTCCTTGGTGACTTTGTAGATGGTCCTCTCCTAAGTAAATATTTTATATTTGATAGCATTCTACGTATGTTGCTTGATATTGAACTATTCCATGATTGGCATTTCCCATTTTTGAGAGCATTCCAAATAAATTGTGAGATTGATTCCACATGGTGTGTGTGTATCTTCTCAACCGAGATCATGTGCTCCAGTTGAGGAAATATTCAAGTAATATTGGGAGCACATGCTTGTTTTTCTTTTATCATGATTTATGCAACACATGTTTTTTAAAAATTATTTGGGGATTTAGAGAACATTCAGTAGAATTATATTATTCTTGTAGTAAATTATTATTCTAGTAGTAAATTTAGAGTAATTCTATTGTGCCATTGAAGAATTTTGGGTGCAAAGAATCCATGTACTTCTAAGAGACAAATATCCCTTTATCATTCTCAGAGGAATTGGATATTGTAGGAATTCCTTGATTAAGGCCAATTATTTTGTTTATAATTCTTTTAGTATCATAAAATATATTTATATTTAAGAGGTCATGCTATGAACCATGAGCTGAGTTCAGTCATGAAATTATTCCCCAGTGTTGTCATGGGATGCTTGTTAACCTGTCTCCCCAGATCCATCCAAGGACTGTTGGGATGAGCAGGGGGGTCAGGAGTCACATTTTGCTGAGGCTGAGCTCGCAGACAGGCTCATCCCAGGGAACAGAGTCACTCGCCCTCCAGAAATGTAGCCTCAGGACCACCAGGCCTCAGGCTTGTCCAAGTCAAGAAGGCAGACCCAGTGTGTTCTCAGCTCGTTCCATACTGACTGGTTAGAAAACAATGTGAATACGTTTCACGGTTCTGTTTTCGGTCATCTTTCATCATCTTGTTTCCCTAAGTTCTTCTGAGGCAAACCCTGAAAGGGCCTGCCGCCCGCCAGGCCTTGCGCCTGGCCCCCCGTGGCGCCGGCATGAACCTGCCATCAAGGCTCTTCACTGACCTCCCTCCTGAGGGCTCTGCCCTGTTGTCAGCTGACACTGGAAAGAAAGAGAAAGAAAAGGCCAGGCGGGATGGTGACTGCCGTCTCCTCTCCCTGCTGCAGCCACAGGACTTCATTTGAAATCATGAGACTGTCTGTGGGCTCCAGGTACCGCCCACCGCATACTATGTCTCTTGAAAGAAATTATACTTTGGTTTGGCCTCAAGCATCTTGTCTTTTGCAATCCTACGAAGTGATCAGAGCTACATCTGCCACTGATAGGGATAAAACCAGATATAAAGATAGAATTCCAAATATTCATGGAGAGCCGGAGACAGACACCAATAAATACAGTATTTCTGTGCATTTGGAAAAACAAACTGTGGGAAGCATGTGCATCACAGAATCTGGTCAAATCTGTTGTTAATATTTTAGCTTTATGCCTAAGTGTGTGCATGTCTATGTCTTTGCCAATGACAAAAATTAAGGAGGCCACCCGAACGTGACATTCTTTTCTTCTTCCGAGTAGATTTGGGATTAATTTAAAAAGCTATCATTTGTGAATAATTTTAAAGTGAATTGCATATGCACACATGCATTTTGTATGTATTTATTGATATAACTTGGAAGGAAAGTTATGACCAACCTAGATAGCATATTCAAAAGCAGAGACATTACTTTGCCAACAAAGGTCCGTCTAGTCAAGGCTATAGTTTTTCCTGTGGTCATGTATGGATGTGAGAGTTGGACTGTGAAGAAGGCTGAGCGCTGAAGAATTGATGCTTTTGAACTGTGGTGTTGGAGAAGACTCTTGAGAGT
>NW_011476057.1:0-1581 GCF_000754665.1 Bison bison bison | reverse complement strand
ATCTGCAGTGATTTTGGAGCCCCCCAAAATAAAGTTTGACACTGTTTCCACTGTTTCCCCATCTATTTGGCATGAAGTGATGGGACCGGATGCCATGATCTTAGTCTTCTGAATGTTGAGCTTTAAGCCAACTTTTTCAGTCTCGTGTTTCACTTTCATCAAGAGGCTCTTTAATTCTTCACTTTCTGCCATAAGGGTGATGTCATCAGCATATCTGAGGTTATTGATATTTCTCCCAGCAATCTTGATTTCAGCTTGTGCTTCCTCCAGCCCAGCGTTTCTCATGATGTACTCTGCATAGAAGTTAAATAAGCAGGGTGACAATATACAGACACATATATAGACACATATATACATACGTATATTTTTCTGTGCACATAGCATGGTGGTTGGTAGCACAGAGTCTAGAGTCTAAGCACCTGTGTTCTGGGCTCAGATCTCGGTCCCATTCTTGCTTCTGTGTGAACTTGGGCAGCTCAGTCCCTTCCTTCCTCAGCGTCCTGACCTGTGAAATAAGAAGAATGATGGGACCTGCCTGTCATGGTGCCAGGAGAGCTAAACGAGTTACTGTTAATACTCGTGAAGTGTTGAAAGTGCTGCTGCTGAAACGCTCACTGACTCACTCCTGCTGGCTCATCTCATCCCCTTCACATCCTGAGGGCTGGTGTGATTTTCCCCTTTTACAGAAAACAGACTCTGAGAAGCGAAGGGACTGACTGACAGCCAGAGTTCATTCTGTGAATGCTGAGCTCTTTCTGGTTTCCTCAAAGAAGCTGAGGCCGTTTGTGAAGGAAGGAGTACGTGCTCAGACGTTTTTCTCCACGAGAGCATTTCTAAGTCGTTGTCCGCATTGTCACCATCCTCCTCGTCCTGGGAGGACCTGCATTTATTGCTTTTCTATTTGAAGAGGGAGAGTTAAGCCCATGCATGTTTCCCCATTCCGACCGTTTGTCTGTGAAGCACTGAATTTGGGCACCTCCCTGCGGGAAATGATGGGTGGAATGTGTTTCTTAAATTTCATACTCATGGCTGCATGGCTGGAGGCTGGTGCTGCAATGCATGATGACTTCCCCTCAGTCACTTCAGCGGCCCCCAGGCGTGCCTTCCTGGGACTGCCTGGCCTGACCTGGGCTTCCAGGGCCCTATTCCCAGAGCTGAAGAAAACTCCACTGAGACAGTGAGCCTAATAAACACATATGGAAGGGGATTAGAAGCCAAAACAAGTGGGCCAGATGTTGTTAAATCCTAAGATTTTGGATTTTGGGACCTGGAACATTACACAAAATATCGGAAGATGATGCAGTTATGAGTCAACAGATATCCCTCGAAGATCATGGTGACTCATCCTGGTGGCTCAGACTGTAAACAACTCTCCTGCAATGCAGGAGCTGCTGCTAAGTCGCTTCAGTTGTGCCCGACTCTGTGCGACCCCATAGATAGCAGCCCACCAGGCTCCCCTGTCCCTGGGATTCTCCAGGCAAGAACACTGGAGTGGGTTGCCATTTCCTTCTCCAAGGCATGAAAGTGAAAAGTGAAAGTGAAGACACTCAGTCGTGTCCGACTCTTTGCGACCCCATGGAC
>NW_011476056.1:22781-24490 GCF_000754665.1 Bison bison bison | reverse complement strand
ACACTGCATACGTTCCTCGTGGCCCTGAACCCAGCACGGCTGCACCAAGCTGCAAGTGCACGTGTGTGAAGCACCGAGTCCATCTCCACATGCCCTCCAGGCCCACACACCCTCACCACCCCCGCCACAGCCCTCATACCCCCAACCATCACGTCTCTCCTCACCCCATCCCCTCCTCACCCCATCCCCTCCTCACCCATCTCCACACACACCCCACCATCCCCCTCCAGACCCCATCTCCACATGCACGGCCCCCACCATCCCCTCCTCACCCCATCTCCGCACACCCTGAGGTTTGCAGCTCCCCCAAGGATATGTCTGGAGTCCACACTCAAACACCGAGAGGTGAAACCAGAAGCCAGCCAGGGGAGCTCCCCTCCCCAACACTGTCCCCAGGACACTCCCCTCTCAAGAGCTGAATTCTGCACCTGAAGAGCACTCACTGCCCAGGGCAGGCGCCCTCATTCCCAGGAAAGATCGCCGGGATGTGTTTTCTGTAACCTGAAACTGCTTCCTCTGAAAGGCCTGAGTGACTGGATAAGACGCACAGCTGTCCTGGGAAAATCAGGCTTTCCTGCAGCTCCTGCCTGTAGCCAGGGCTCCCCTCCCCTCCCCCTTGACGAACATCAAGGCCTGGCCACCACCGGCGGAGGGCTCCCCGATCCGGGGACACCCCAGCACTACTGTGTACCACATAAACAGCAACCAGCAGACGTGCCCCTCCGTCTGTAAAACGAGATCAGCCTCATCTGATCGCACACTCCGAGTCTGAACAGACTTTCCTGCCCAAACGGGGCACCGATTTACAAGCGTCACCCACTCGCAGACCAAAGCTCACACGTTAGAAAGACAGCTGTCAGACAGAAAAAAGAAGGCCCAATAGCTCTCTAAAAGTTCAGACATGGTCCCAGGATGGGGAAAAACTCGATTTAAAGTACCAACAGGAAGCAAGCTTTTCCCACCCCAGACAGGCCGGTATGTAATTCGGCGACTTTTTGCTTTCTTAAGGCCACCAGATGACCTTAACTCCTCGCCTGGGAGAAAATACAAGCGATTCACAGTGCCAAACATCCCTGACAGCAGACCCTGCCGTTACCAGAAGACCCCAGGGTGGCCGCGGGTTCTACATGCCCCGGTCCCTTTACTCAACTTTATAAACCACAGACGAGGCCCAGGCAGAGAGAGACCGGCTTTGCTCTTGTGCCCGCGGGGGAGAAGCACCGAGAAGTTTAAAAGCCGAGTGCCTGCTGAAACCAACGAGCGATGCGCTTCCTCTAAAGCGCTCAAACTCCACACGCGCTCGCAGCGAACCGCGCTCGGTCCTGAGAGCACTGCGTTACTGCGACGGGCGCTGTGCTCCGACCACGCGGGGAGGCTGCCTGTGCGCCTGCGGAGCCAGGGCTAAAGCCTCCCCAGCCCGTTCAGTCCGCTCCGCAGGCGTTTTCCAGGCACCGCGGTCCTTGCGGCTGAATCTCCCAGAAAGGAACTGTGGGCGCCTCGCTTCAGAGCGGCTGTCCCAACAAACTTCACGGGCCACACACCTGCTCTCCGCGCGCAGGGCCGCTGTTCCCGGGCAGAGGTGAAGCCCCCACCCCCCAGCACGGGCAGCCCCCCGCCCCGACCTCTCCGGGGCTGAGCGGACGCAGCAGCCCCGCGCCCGCACCTGCTGGAAGGCCTTGAGCCGCTTCTTGAAGCGCGAGGGCAGCACG
>NW_011476056.1:15430-21691 GCF_000754665.1 Bison bison bison | reverse complement strand
ACCGTCATGTACTGGGAACCCTGAAAAGGGAACCCGGGCCCTGACGTGGGGGTGGACTCCCCGCAGAGCCAGGCCCGCTCTGGGCGGGTCTCCCCGCCCTCGCCCCCCGGACACGGACACACATGCAGTCTACCCCTGGCCTGAGGGTCCCACCCCTGACATCGCAGGACCCCAGGGACGCATGTCCCTTCACCCTTCCCTGCCCCGGGACAGAGCTGTCTGGGGAAATGGCCTTGGGGGTCAGGAGCCTCTTCACTCACCCACCCTCTTCCTGTCTCTCTAACGGACTTGGGGTTTGGGGCTCGTTTTTTTCCAGCCGTGTTTGTCTCACAGAAACAGAGGGCAGAAGTCCAGAACCGCCTGCAGGGCCCAGGTTCCCCTGTCAGGAACAGCCTGAGCGGGGCACTGCGTCTGTTAGAAATAGGAGCCCACATCACTGCGGTGAGGAACCCACGCAGATAAGGCTGCCCTGAAGACGCGCAGTCTCCCCAGGGTGCGTCTGGTCCTGCACACCCTGAGGGTCCGTTCAGACAAAGGCACAGCGCTGTGTTGCCACCACTGCGGTGTCACTCAGCAGGCTTGCTGCCCTGGGGGCTGTACATTTTTTAAGATTTTAAAATAGTATTTTTTATGTGGCCCACTTTTTAAAGTTTTCAATGAATTTGTTACAACATTCCTTCTGCTTCGTGTTTTCAGTTTTTGGCCCCGGGGCATGTGGGACCTTAGCTCGCAGATCAGCAGTCGAACCCGCAGATCAGCAATCGAACCTGTACTCGCTGCCTTGGAGACGAAGGTGTCAGCACGGGACAGCCAGGGAGGTCCCTCCCCCAGCCCCTGCCCTGGAGTCCGTGGGCTCAGCCGGTTCACGCCCCCTCCCCAGCACCATCCATCCACCCTGTATCCGTGCTCCGCCCGTCCTGAGTGCCCCCAGCGGGAATCATAGGGATGCAGCCTCTTCCGGCTGCAGCGTCACCTGCCCCAAACTCCTGCTCAGGACCCCTGTCGTGTGCCTGTCCTCTGCCTCTGCCCCTCTCTCGGCCCCGCTCCGTCCTCCTGTTCCCAGAACATCCTCAGGGGCTCGGGGCTCGGTGGCCGACCCCCACATCCCCCATTCTGCAGACACGGGGACAGTCTGGGGCAGAGTGTGTACCACTCAGTGGCCACGGCGCCATCACATGTGGTGTGAGGTCACGGTGCCCGAGGCCTGCCCTGTCAGACCCGCTCACAACACGCAGGAAGGCCCCCAACAGCATGCTGGGGGGGCCCGTGCTCGGGACAGACTTCTCATTTCAGGATGTCAGCAGGGGCACCGGGGGCTCGGAGACTGCCGATGCAGGCACGGCCCTGCCAGTCTGCCTTGGGGGCCAAAAACCAAAACATAAAACAGAAGGAATATTGTGACAAACTCATTAAAACTTTAAAAGGCGGTCCACATCAAGATAAAAAAAAAAAAGCTTAAAAATATAGTGTTGGGAACATGGTCACTTATTACAGTCATGTCTTTGTACAGTGAGGAATCACAGACTTGTTGAAATGTACAGAAATATCAAATCACTGTGTTCTGTGCTAGGCTTCCCAGATGGTTCAGTGGCAAAGAATCCACCTGCCAATGTAGGAAACTCAGGTTCGATCCCTGGGTTGGGAAGAGCCCCTGGAAAAGGAAATGGCACCCTACTCCAGTATTCTTGCCTGGAGAATCCAACGGACAGGAGCCTGGCGGGCTACAGTCCACGGGGTCACAGAGAGTCAGACACGACTGAAGCAACTTAGCACGCATGTGAAACTGGTGGAAGAGATGCAACCTACGACAAGTCACTTGCTACAGAGACGGCTGGCAAATCCCATGGTGATAAATAGAGCAGTTGTGCCCAGAGCACAGAACCTGCCAACTGAACGAGAAAAAAGCAACCAACCACAGAACCTGCCAACTGAACGAGAAAAAGCAACCAACCCACGTGTAAACCAGAAGCGCGTCCAAAAACACACCCCAGCAGAGAAGATGCTTGAGGACAAGAAGGTCACCTGGGAAATGGTGACGAAGCCCCAGAGGTGCCGCCAGAGAGCCGTGTTATGGACAGGGGCCGGTCAGGTGCCCGCCAGGGATGGGTCGCTGGAACCCTGGGCTGCTTTCGGGCAGGGAACACCCACGGTGCAGACCCTCTGGAACACCACTTGACGGGGTCTTGAAAAGAGAAATGGGTCTGTGACAACCTAGAGGGGTGGAATGGGGAGGGAGGTGGAAGGGAGGTTCAAGAGGGAGGGGACACGTGTATGCCTATGGCTGATTCACGGTGATGTACGGCAGAAACCAACACAATATTGTAAAGCAATTGTCCTACAATTAAAGATAAACAAATTTTCAAAGCAGTCAGAGATGCTGCTGAGCCTTAAAACGCAGCCGTTACTCCACAGGCGTCTCCTGGGACCGCAGTGGCCTCCCAGGTGGCTCAGGGTAAAGAACCCGCCTGCTAAGGCGGGAGACCTGGGTTCGATCCCTGGGTCAGGAAGATGCCCTGGAGGAGGACACAGGAAAGCACTCCAGTATTCCTGCCTGGAATTCCATGCACAGAGGAGCCTGGAGGGCTGCAGTCCGTGGGGTCGCACAGAGTCGGACACGAGTAAGAGACTGACCCTTTGCTGAGATGAGAAGAGACGAGGTGCTCGTGAGGACTGAGCTTGGACGTCCTCGGCGCAAGGATCCGAGAGCTGGGGGCCAGAGCCAGGGCCAGGGTCCACCTGACACAGCACGAGGCCCCACGGTCCGGGAGCAGCGCTCAGCGAGGACCCGGGAGGAGGGCCGGGTGCTTGACCGTGGGGAGCGTCCTGGGAGAGCTGGCGGGTGCTTGGACCCCTGCAGCTGTAGAAGAGACCTCAGATGGTGTGCCCTGGCCCAGAGCCCTGGATGCCTCGGGGCCCAGGGTAAGACGAGACGAGTTGTGTGAACAGCTTTCCTAGTCCTGTGAAAGCTGACGGGAAAGCACCTCATCTTCCTAAACTAAGCCAGCTCCTCTCCAGCAGCAGGGACGCCGCGGAAGTGCCTGCACGGCCCTGGCGCGCTCTGCCCGCGCCAGGGCCTGGGAGGATGCGGGCCACCTGACGCTATCGACCAGGGCGCCGCCTCAAAGCTCGCCACAGCGCACACACAGGAACGGGGATCCCAGCCACAGGGTGGGGGTGCAGACGGCCCAGGTCTCGGTCAGACAGGGCCTCCGCCCAGGGGAGCACTGGGGCCCTGCAGCCGCAGGGAACCCCTCAGCCACAGGCACCCCCACATCTAGGGAGCAGCAGCAGCCACCACCTCCTGATGGACACCAGCCGCTGCCACATCCTCGAGCAGACTCTGAAAGCCTTCTTCAGAGATCCCACACACGAGACCCGGCATCACCCTCCTAGGGGGCCCCATGCCCCCCTTCCACACAGGGACCCCGCTTCCCCTCTTCAGAGACCCCACACCAAGCTCCTAGGGGACCCCGTGCCCCCATCCTCTTCACGGGGACCCCACTTCCCCTCTTCTCTTCAGAGACCCCACACCAAGCTCCTAGGGGACCCCGTGTGCCTCCTCCTCCTCACAGGACTCTGCACCCCTCCTCCTCACGGGGACCCTGCTTCCCCTCTTCTCTTCAGAGACCCCACACCTAGCTCCTAGGGGACCCCGTACGCCTCCTCCTCCTCACGGGACTCTGCACCCCTCCTCCTCCTCACGGGGACCCTGCATCCCCTCTTCTCTTCAGAGACCACACCAAGCTCCTAGGGGACCCCGTGCGCCTCCTCCTCCTCACAGGACTCTGCATCCCTCCTCCTCACGGGAACCCTGCATGCCCTGTTCTCATGAGACCCTGCATCACCCTATGGGACCCTGTGCCCCTCCTCCGTCTCATGGGGACCCCGCACCTTCCCCCAGGGCAGAAGGCAGTCCCAGGAGGTGAGGAAGCTTAATCTGGACTGAACGTGGACTGAACATGGACTGGACCTGGACTGAACCAGAGCCCTAAACCAGGGCTAAACCATGACCCTACACCAGGACTAAACCAGTACTGAGTCAGGTCAAGTCAAATCACCAGGTAACTAGACACCCCATATCTACAAACAGAAGCAAAGCACTAAATGTCTAAACAAGTAGATAACAAATTTCACCAAGGGGCAAAGCACTGGAACGCATGCACCGTCGCTGACGGAAAATGATGAGATGCAAGAAGACAGAAAGATATCCGGAGCCGTGGGCTGGGAAACTGGACATTTTTAAGGTATTAGTGGTGCCAGATTGATCTACAGACTCAATGCAGCCCCAGCCAAAACTCCAACAGGCTTTCCTGTGGAGGCTGACAAGCTGATTCTCAGGGTTACACGCAGATGAGAACATTAGGACAGCCTGAGGTCAGAGAACATCTGAGAATCTCAGACCGTTTTAAAAGAACTGGGTTGGCCGTACACCACTTGCTTTCCACAGGTTCACCCCCAAAGAGCTGCAGAGTGAGACTTCAAACACAGATCACGGGATCAGAGATCGGGAAACAGACCCATATGCACAAGGCTGACTGATTTTCAACAATGTGACTCACAGTGCAGCTCTGCAAGAAAAGAGAGACTTCAAAGACGGCTGGTTACCTGGATATCTTACACCACACACAGAAACTGAAGAGAAATGGATCAGAACTCTAAACGCAA
This sequence comes from Bison bison bison, assembly GCF_000754665.1. Lineage (NCBI taxonomy): Eukaryota > Metazoa > Chordata > Mammalia > Artiodactyla > Bovidae > Bison > Bison bison. The sequence continues at coordinate 17,026 of NW_011476056.1, read as the reverse complement.
AAGGGAAAACCAGGAATGTTTTAGGAGGAAAACAAAAGGCAACCATGACAGCCTGGGAGACTCACACGTTTCATAGATTGGATGCAATACATAAGAACCATGAAAGAATGAAATTGATATAATTTAAAAAAAAACAGCTTTTTGTGTTCAAAAGACATGTTAAACCAACAACAAAATGGGACAAAGACTGAAGAGAAATATGTGAAAATATAAGTCTTACAAAAGAGCTGCATGCAGATTCTACACAGAGCCCTTATGTTGCTGTTGACTGGCTCAGTCGTGTCCGACTCTTTGTGACCCCATGGACTGCAGCCCACCAGACTCCTCTGTCCATGGGATTCTCCAGGCAGGAATACTGGAGTGGGTTGCCGTGCCCTCCTCCAGAGGATCTTCCCAACTCGGGGATCGAACCTGTGTCTCCTGCATCGGCAGGTGGATTCTTTACCACTGAGCCACCAGGAAAGCTCCACATGAGGTTTCTTCACTTCCTACTAGCTCTTAGAGAACACAAACTCAGAACTTTTCTTATAGCATTATATGTAGGAACATTTTCCTAACACTAATTATCCATTTCTTGGGGTCAAAGAAGTCTTATCATTTTATCCCAATGACAACAGTCCTTTTTGGGTTACTGGCCTCTCAAAATTCAACTGAAGCCAAAAACTCCACATTCACCGAGACATGTTTAAAGCCACCTTCAGGCCCCAGACAAGGTCCATCAACAGTTCTTTTTGGCCGCAGCAGAATGTTGGCTGTTAGCTCCCTGACCACGGGTGGAGCCTGTGCCCTCTGCACTGGCAGTGTGGAGCCAACCACTGGACCACCAGGCAGGTCCCTGTCATTCCTTTTTGAAACCTCTTGGGACAGTTAGGAGAGAGTCATTCTGCTTTCCCTCAAAACCGGGTCCTCAGGGGACTTCCTTGGTAGCCCAGTGGCTAAGACTCTGGGCCCCCAAATCAGGGGGCCTGGGTTCGATCACCGGTCAGGGAACTAGATTTCACAGGCCACAAGTAAGACCCTGGTGCAGTCAAATAAATAAATAAAAATAAGCAAATATTTAAAACAAAAAACCAATATCCGGGTCCTCATGGTGACTTACTCTATCTGGTCATGGAAACTGCAGACCAGAGAAGGGGTCTTCAGTCTTACCCGCCCCCGTCAGCACTTCTTTCATTCAACAGACGCCCCCCCCCCCCCCCGACTATTCCAGCCCCACCGCCGAGCCCCGTCGCATCCTTCCAGGCAGAAGCTGGTGTCTCCACGGCCCCAGGCAGCACAGTGCATGAACCTGTTCTTGGGGAAACACCACTCTGGCCTGAGGATTCACGCCCACACTCTGTGGCTTTCTGCCTGCCATGCATAAATGAGGTCTTTCTCAGGCGTCAAAGCCGCCCCCCTCAAGTTTTCTGTAAACAGTTCCAGTCCCAGGGGGACTCACACAATTTATGGGGTCACGAAACACAGGAATTCATCTTCCAGTGATGTCTGTTGGGCTGTGTCACAAAACACACCTAGTGACAACGTGGACGGCTCACCACGGGAGGTTCCGGGGATCCCAGTAAGAGTACCAGGCAGTTGGCGGGAGGACGGGGGACT
>NW_011476056.1:15081-15306 GCF_000754665.1 Bison bison bison | reverse complement strand
GGGGGGGGAGGCTGAGGCAAGACGTCAAGAGCAGGGGTCCCCAACACCTGAGCCGTGGACTGGTACCAGTCTGCAGCCAAGCTGCACAGCAGGAGGTGAGCAACACAGCTTCCTGTCTATTTACAGCCACCCTCAGTGCATCTGGGCTTCCCAGGCAGCACTAACGGTAAAGAACCCGCCTGCTAATGCAGGAGAGGAAGGAGACTAGGGTTCAATCCCTGGATC
>NW_011476056.1:12717-14981 GCF_000754665.1 Bison bison bison | reverse complement strand
GGATCAGGAAGCTCCCCTGCAGAAGGGCATGGTAACCCACTCCAGTATTCTTACCTGGAAAATCCCATGGACAGAGTCTGGCGGGCTACAGTCCCCCGGGTCTTGAAGAGTGCGACACGACTAAACATCAAAACGACAACAAGGGGAGCGATATGCACCCACCACTCCTTTTCTTCTTCTTTTGATTCCCCCTATGTGTTTTCCATAAACACCTGGAGACGCTTTATCATATTTAACCAGCACAGAAGCACTTTACTCGTATAGGCACTGCTGTCCAACTGTCCTTATTGTAGAAAAACTGTTAGTCCCTCAGTTATGTCAGATTCTCTGTGACCCCTTGGACTGTAGCCTACCAGGCTCCTCTGTCCATGCGATTCTCCAGAGAAAAATACTGGAATGGGTAACAATTTCCTTTTCCAGGGATCTTCCCCACCCAGGGAATGAACCTAGGTCTCCTGCACTGTGGGCAGATCTTTACCATCTGAGCCACCAGGGAAGCCCTGTTGTCAAAACTCAGGGACAAAAGCAGACGAATCTGGGATAAAATGTCAACGTTCACAAACTAAGCAGAGCAGGAAAAAAAGCAGCCATGCATGCATAACTAAAACCAACTGTAAACAAACTCCAAAAACATGATCAATGTGGAAGATGTCGAAGACAGTACTTTTCAGTGGGCAGGACTTTTTGGGGGGCGAAGGGAGGAGATGAGATGGTTGGATGGCATCACCGACTGGATGGACATGAGTTTGAGCAAGCTCCCGGAGTTGGTGATGGACAGGGAAACCTGGCGTGCAGAAGTCCATGGGGTTGCAAAGAGTCGGTCACGACTGGGCGACTGAACTGATCACTGGTCACTGAAGGAGACAGCCTACACACTCAAGCGGTTAGCACGCTTGACATTCCTCCACCTGCCTCGGCCACCCCCAGCCATATGTCGGTGGGAACCCCCCAGTTACCTTCGCAGGCGTCAGCAGAAGCAAGAGGAACTTACTACTCTCGTCCCTCCGGATCGTCGAGGCCCTCGAACCGGCGGCCCACTCCTGGCACTGGAAGCGGCTCCCACTGGAAGCGCGGTGGACGCTGGGGTCGGGCCGGGCGCCCCGGGACCTTCGCACTCGCGCGGCCTCCAGGCGGGGTCGGGGGCAGCGGCTGCGAGCCGGGGCCCCGGCTGCTCCGCGTCTCCCGCACCCCTCTCGGCCCTCGCGGGCATCTGGATCCTCCGCAAGCAGTCCCGGAGCATCGCCTGCGTGCTGGACTCGCTGAGCCAGCACAGGAAGAGCTCGTCCACCTTCATCTTCAGGACCGGCTGCAGGACCTTGCCGGGCGGCATCTCCGGGGCTCGGGCCCTCCTTCCCGAGGGACGCCCCCACCCCTCTTTCCTCGCGCACAGGTGCCTGAAGCCGGGACCCACGTCCGGCCTGAATGGACCACACACGGGGCCGGCGACCAGACCCTGAGGGCACGAGCCAGTGGGGGTCAAGGGCCCCGGGGCAAAAGACGGGGAACCTGGCCCGGGGGCTCCTGGGGTTTGGTGAGGAGGCAGCGACCTGGCGGGGGGCCCGGGCCCGGGGTTCGGGAAAGAGGAGGCCCGGCCCGGTGGGGGTCGCGGGCCTGGGGTCCTGGGGTCCGGGGTGAGGCGGCGCCCGGCCCGGAGGGGGTCCCGGGGTCTGATGAGGAGACAGCCTGGCCCGGCGAGTGTCGCGAGCCCAAGGTTCGGGGAAGAGGAGGTCCGGCCCGGTGGGGGTCCTGGGGTCTGGTGAGGAGGCAGGGACCCGGCGGGGACCGCGAGCCCCGGGTTCGGGGAGGAACTGGTCCGGCCCGGTGGGTTTCGCAGGCCCGGGGTTCAGGAGGTCAGGGGTGAGGCGGCGCCCGGCCCGGTGAGGGTCGAGGGCCTAGGGTTCGCGGAATACGACGCCCGGCCTGGTGGGGGTCGCGGACCCGGAGTTCAGGAGGTCAGGGGTGAGGCGAAGCCCCGCCGCGGGGTGCTGCGCGGACTCGAGGTCCCGGCTGAGGCGGACGGTCCGACCGCGGGGGAACCCGCCCAACTCAGGGCAGCTTCAAAACGGGCGCGCCGGGACGAGCGCCCAAAGAAGGTCTCCTCAGTCGTGCGTCAACGCGACGCGTGGCGTCATCACACGGCGCCGCCCGTCAACGCCCCGAGGCAGTGCGGGGCGCCTTGGTGAGCCGGACGCTGTGCAGGGCGCGTGGGCGCACCGGAGGGCACTCAGGAGCTGGACTGTGGACGGGGGCGAGGGGTGGCGGGC
>NW_011476056.1:11277-12490 GCF_000754665.1 Bison bison bison | reverse complement strand
GCTACAGGGGGAGCATGCTCTGCGTGCCCGCCGAGCGCGGGAGCGGGCACGCGCGCCGCAGGAGCGAGCGCAAGGCGGGGTCGGAGGCCAGTGCAATTTCTTTTAGATAAACGGGCCCCTTCGAACCGCAAGGGTCGCGATTACGTTAAGTGTGTTAAATCTTAATGATGCATTGGAGGCGTGTAACTGCTTTCAAGCTGGCCTTTCAGGGGTGGTTTACTTCTGAGCCATCGGCTAAATAACTCTTGTTAAATTGTGATTTTGTTTGTAATGATCGCATACTTTGTGTTTGTCTACTGAAAAAAATAATTCTTTTTCTTTTGTCACTCAGTCGTGTCCGACTCTTTGCGACCCCATGGACTGTAGCCTACCAGGCTCCTCTGTCCATGGGATTTTCCAGGCAATAGTACTGGAGTGGATTGCCATTTTCTTCTCCAACGGATCTTCCCGACCCAGGGATCAAAAAAATAATAATACACCATCTCAAAGCTGAGAATTGTGTTTTAATTTGAGGACTTGCTGAAGACTTAAGCTCAGGAGGTATCCTCTCAGATCTTTCTGAGGGACTTTTCAGAAGACATAAAGGAAGGGCCCTGATATATAGGGTTTTTTGCAACAAAAAAGAAGATTAGAACATCAAAAGATGACAGTAATTTAAAGAAAACCAGACATTACAAGTTAATGAATTTAGCGCTTTTCTATGTGTGGGAAAATCTAAAAGTCTGAGTTCTATCCCTGGGTCGGGAAGATTGCCTGGAGGAGGAAATGGCAACCCACTCCAGAATTCTTGCCTGAAGAATTCCATGGACAGAGGAGGCTGGAGGGCTACGGTCCATGGGGTCATAAAGACTCAGACACGACTGAGGAAATACCATTCCATTGCATTCTGTAGGAATTAATGACAGGATGAGCCTGTGTGTCCTGAGAAAGGGAAAATATTTATATCCAAGTTGATGCTGTTGTAGACCCACAGCCCTCGTCCTTGACGAAGCCCACCTTGGGCTCTCAGTGTTCCCCCCTGTGGCTGGAACCTCACACTTGCTGGGGACGCTGTTTAGAATATGTGAGACACAACAGAGCGCACTGTCCGGTGTACAGAATTCTGTTTTTCTTCATCCTAAAACCCTCAGGGTGCACCGTAGGGGTGTCTGCAGCAGCCAAGGGCTTGGCGGCCTCGACATCCTTTGGTTACCGATACGGCAGACGATGTTCC
>NW_011476056.1:5674-11177 GCF_000754665.1 Bison bison bison | reverse complement strand
ACGATGTTCCGTTCACATTGTGTGGCCGATACCGCAGACGGTGTTCTGTCCACATTGTGTGGCTAAAGATAAAAACGGGAGTATCCTGGGTCACGAGAGGGCCACTACACGGGAATCCTGTGCAGTTGGGAAGCTGATGCTTGTGTGTGCACGTTGTCAGTTCTGTGAAAGTGTTAGTCACTCAGTCATCTCTGACTCTTTGCAATTCCATGAACTTTAGTCCCCCAGGCTCCTCTGTCCATGGGATTCTCCAGGCAAGAATACTGGAGTGGGTTGCCATTCCTTCTTCAGGGGATCTTCCTGACCTAGGGATCGAACCCGGGTCTCCTGCCTTACAGGCAGATTCTTTACCATCTGAGCCACCAGGGAAGCCCATGTCAGTTCTGGAGGGAAGCAAATATTAATACGTGTTTCTGTTTGCATTTATCACACATAGACATCTTCTCAGAGCACAAACAGGCTTTTCACTCTGGGTCTGTAAATGAGCTGCCACTCATCCGTGTGGTTTTGTGTGTGTTTGGGGGGGGGATGGGATTTTTCAGTCCCTGCACAAGACGGCTTTATACCCTGGGGTCTGCAAGGCCTGTGCGTCTGCCAGCAGAACATTAACAAACTCCAGGAGGGAAACAGAACCTCCTTCAGTCTGTGCGGTGGGGCGGGAGCCTGCCCCAGGGGACAGAGAGGTGCTGTGAGCTGGAGGCTGCTGGGGTCTGGGATGGGCACAGCCACAGCTAAGCGGGGGCAGGACCCTGCTGATAATAGAAGTGTAAGCTCTGCTGGCTGCATCTGCCTCCCAGGGGTGGCCGGCGGTCTCAGGGCAGAGGGTGGGGGTGAAGAGGAAGATTCTAGAAGCCAAGGACAAATTGGCACTTGCCATCTCATCTGAAAAAGCAGAGACATCACTTTGCCGACAAAGGTCCATCTAGTCAAAGCTATGGCTTTCCCAGTAGTCTAGTACGGATGTGAGACTTGGACCATAAAGAAGGCTGAGCTCTGAAGAACTGATGCTTTTGAACCATGATGTTGGAGAAGACTCTTGAGTGTCCTTTGGACTACAAGGAGATCAAACCAGTCAATCCCAAAGGAAATCAGTCCTGAATATTCATTGGAAGTAGTGACTAATGCTGAAGCTGAAACTCAGATACTTTGGCCACCTGTTGTGTGAAAACACGCTGATGCTGGGAAAGATTGAAGGCAGGAGAAGGGGATGGCAGATGATGAGATGGTTGGATGGCATCACTGACTCAATGGATATAAGTTTGAACAATCCCTGGGAGATTGTGAAGCACAGGGAACCCTGGCGTTCTGCAGTTCATGGGGTGAAAAAGAGTTGGACACGACTTTAGTGACTGAACAACAGCAACTGGCAGTAAGGACTTGGTGCCTTCACCCCTGTGGTTTCAGTCCCCAGTTGGGGCACTAAGATTCCACAAGCAGTATGGTGTGGAAATTAAAAAAACTAATCTTTTTTGGTTAGTGTGCATTTTGATAAGCATCCAAAGAATAAGAATGTTGAATGAAATAGAAAAAATGACATGAACTCCCCCCTGTTCCAGCCAAATTTTAGCATAAAATTTGAAAAATCCCAAATTTTAGCATAAAATTAAAAATAAAAAACAATTTCTAAAATAAAATTTGAAAATTGCAAAATTTTAGTATAAGATAAAAATTCTAAAAAAAGATTGGGGAGCATGCAAATAACCTGCCCTTTTATCCACATGAACGAGTTTTACAGAAGTTACGTGTGTTCCTGGTTTTGTAGTGTTTCTAATGAAACTGTCCACACAGCCAATGATGGTCTCCATTCAGTATACCCATTGTAAGCGTGGACCCAGGACCCTAACCTATTAAGGGACTTTGACCCTGCCCTGTTCTGTTCTTTTTGTTTGTCCAGGGGCGGTCACAGTTGTGATCAGTTGTAACTTCTCACCCTCAGCTTACCGACTCTCTCGGTCCCTCGTCTTTTAATTTACTGACAGTTTGTTATGCTGGGACGTGGCATAACTAAATGGGCTAACATTGGGTCATCTGAGTGTGTGCTACATGCCCAAGAATGTGGATAAATAACACGGTCCATGATCTCGGAGATCTGGTAGTGTAATGGCATGGGAGAGGGGAATCATTTACTTAGATACTTCAGCGTTCAATTACATGGTATGATGCAGAAAGACGACAGAGAAACATAGGGAGAGAGGACAGGCTTGGGAATGGGGCAGTGCTGTTGAAGCAGAGTCTTTAAGGATGACTAATAGCCTTAAGGGGTTTCCCGCGAGGTGCTGGTGGTCAGGACCCCGCCTGCCAGTGCAGCAGACATGAGACCCGGGTTCCATCCCTGGGGCGGGAAGATCCCCTGGAGCGGGGCATGGCAACCCGCTCCAGTATTCTTGCCTAGAGAATCCCATGGACACAGGAGCCTGGTGGGCTACAGTCCGTGGAGTCGCAGAGTCAGACACGACTGAGTGAGCAGGCACTCCAGAGGACAGGAAGAGGACAGGCCTGCGGGCAGCGGCCTCAGACGGCGCCGGGCTCCTTCCATCACTGCTCACCTGGGTCACACGTCGAAGGGGACCCCAGACAGATGCCCCTCTGTGCTGGTTCCCCCACCCTCACTGCCACCTGTTTGTCAACAAAAAGTCCATCAGTAAATGCTCTTGTTAGGGTTTCATGTGTGCTCTGAATTACCTCCCTGACAAGCCCCGCCGGTTCACCCTCCCCTCCCTGCCCCCAGCTCCATTTCAAGGTTTTTTGATGATACAGAAAAGACTTTGGTATTTGGATAATAAAATTTTCTGACTTGCCTTCCGCCACCTTCAACTCAATTTCCTGTCCCAAGAGACTGTCCGTCTCTGTCTGCGTGTGTGTGATAGAATCGAATCCAATTCCTTATTCATGGGGAAACAGCTGCGGTTTAATCTGAATATTCAGCACTGTGAACAGGTCAGGGTAATGGATGGAGTATGGAAATGTGTCCAGGGCAGGTAATGAAACCGCAGGACGCGTGGCTGGAGTGCAGGAAATAATGAAGTGGATTGCATCCCCACAAAGTGCGGAATTGCGCATTACAGCGCACGGCCCCGCGTCCTCCTGTCATCGGACCCATGAGAGCTCCGTCTTGGGGTGGGGAAAACGGTTGGTCACAGATTACGACTTGATATACAAGAGGGTGTGGAAATGCAGGGGCCGCCTGCCCCAGCATCCACGGACAAGACGGATGTCCCCGTGGGAAATGAGTGTGAGCTGTGGGTCACGTAAGCTCAGACAGTAAAGAGTCCGCCTGCAGTGCAGGAGGTCCAGGTTCCATCCCTGGGTGGGGACAGTCCCCTGGAGGAGGGGGGCTTACGCCCTGGAGGAGGGCGTAACAACCCACTCCAGTATTCTTGCCTGGAGAATCCCGTGGACACAGGAGCCTGGCAGGTACAGTCCATGGGGTCCCAGAGAGTTGGACGTGACTGAGCGAATTTCACTGTGGGTCATGCAAGATATCGACGCATCTGCTAAGGACTCCAAGGGCCCTGGAGGAGACACAGAACTGCAGACACATTAGAGTGTGTGCGTAGCTGCTCAGTCATGTATCCCACTATTTGCGAACCCATGGACTGCAGCCTGCCTGGCTCCTCTATCTGTGGGATTTCCCAGGCCAGAATACCGGAGTAGGTTGCCATTTCTTCCCGCAGGGGATCTTCCCAACCCAGGGATTGAACCAGTGTCTCCCACACTGCAGGTGGATTCTTTACCATCTGAGCCACTTGGGAAGCCCCACTTTATACAGACAAGGGTGGACTTCCACAGGATGGACAGCCTGAACCATCAGACGCTGGCCCATCCCAACACGGGAGGCAGGACAGGGATTCCTGGGCACAGGAGAGTGTTGGGGTAGACAATTTGTGCTAAAAATGAAGAGATTCGCAGCCTGCGAGGGACCTGGGCTGTGCGCTATGGTTACCTGTCCTAGGAAAGCACACGCGTTGGGACTGTCTTATTTATGCTGCAAAAGCCGGTGTTTCGTGTGTTTCTTCCTTGGTCACCATGCCGGACACACTGCTGGGAGAGATTTGGGTGCACAGAGGGGGGACTGGAGGGGCTTCGGGAGGGGACGTGCCTTCCTGGGAGGCGTTTAGAGCAGGAAGACTTAACTTTTCCCCAAAGTCTCGCTGAGACACCTGTGATGCCCACAGGGCCCCTGATACAAAAGGGGGTCAGCACCGTCCTTGTGCAGACCGATGGGGAAGCAAGGTCTTCAGAGAAGTCCAGGAACTGGGCTGGACCCACAGGGCCCAGGGGCCCAGACGCACTCAGTGGTGCCCTTTCCTCCCCTTCCTTCCTCATCAGCCTCTCAGAACCTCAGCACAGGGCCTTATGAAGAAGCAGGGTCTCTGCAGCTGTGATGGAGTGAAGGGTCTGAGATGAGGTCCTCCTGGATGGGGGTGGCCCTAAACCCAGGGACAGGGTCCTTATAAGACACAGAAGAGGAGAGACACGGACACAGAGGAGAAGCCACGTGGAGACAGAGGCAGAGACAGGAGGGAGGCGGCCACCAGCCCAGGAATGGACGCCTGGAGCCCCCAGAAGCCGAAAGAGGCGGGAAGGACCCTCCCCTGGAGCCTCTGGACAGGGCTCAGCCCTGGGACCCCTTGAGCTCAGATGTCTGGTCTCCAGGGCTGGGGGAGGATGGATACCTTGCTTTTAAGGTGTCCACTTAGCAGGTGTCTGCTGGCCCCGGGGAGCCCACACAGTAGGGGACAGCGGGGATTGAACACAGCTCGTCAGCCTGGAGCCTGGCTGCGAGCAGACATCACGACGACTGTACTCAACAGCACACTCGGTATCTCGTGACAGACGGTTCAGGCGAGTCTGCCCGGACACCGTGGTCCTTCTCTGGCCACCACCCCCAAGGCTGAGGAGGTGGCTGTCTGGGCTACCATGTCCCCCACCCACCAGGAGCCTTGGGGAGGGGACAGCTGGCAACAGGCTGGTGTTTGGCAGCACATAAGTTGCGCTATTTTAAGGGCTCGCGTGCGTGCCCCAGAGGTTACATCCCAGCACATTTCAGGAAGTGACAACCACACGTGAACTGCAGCTGCCGCGCTGAGCGGCTGTGGCAGTGAGGCTCTCAGAGGACAGAGGCGCCCCGGGCGCTGGATGGGCTTTTGCCAGGAGCAGGGGGATGCGGAGCCCGCGTGGGTTCCGCTGACAATGTGGAGTTTGGTGTTGGGTGTGCGGGGCCATGCTCGGGAGGAGACTAGATAGTTCCGTGGTGTCGGCAAGTGTCTTCCTCCGTCTCCCCAAGGGCTGTCCTGGCAGCATGGGAAGCAAACTCTTCCTTGCAGGAGCTCAAAGAGCCAGTGGCGCCACTGATGGTCACACAGAGCGGACGCCGTCAGTGGGAGCTGAAGACCAGCCCCTCCACTGCCTGTCCCATCACCATCGTCAGAGTGACCAGGGGTCAACACGGGTCTTGTTTTTGGCTGTCTCAACTTCTCTGCCGAACTGTCCTGCCACCAGG
>NW_011476056.1:0-5574 GCF_000754665.1 Bison bison bison | reverse complement strand
AGGACTAGGGCAGAATTAGATCTGTGCGTCAGGAGAAGTGTTCGTTGCTTGGTCGTGTCCAACTCTTTGTGACCCCATGGATTACAGCCCACCAGGCTCCTCCGTCCATGGGATTCTCCAGACAAGAATGCTGGAGTAGGTTGCCATTCCCTTCTCCAAGGGATCTTCCTGACCCAGGGATGGAATCCACATTTCCTGCATTGCAGGTGGATTCTTCACTGTCTGAGCCAACAGGGAAGCCTGGGTTTCAGAGAGGAATTGGTTTACTCACTGGGGCTGTGTTTTTGACTCTCTGTAAACCCAAGCCAGACCACGTTGCCCAAATCAGTCAAATGCTTTCTATGCGGACGCACTGGTGTGGTGGATGTTGGAATCCTTGAAAACTAACTCACGTATTGAGCTTGAGTTTCCTTCCAGACACCAGATGAAAGGGAAATAGGTGGTAGACAGACAGACGATAGACAGATAAGCAGATAGATAGATCATAGATACACACATGCAGTGGGTGAATGTATAGACTAGAGATACACGGATAAATGATAGATTAGATGGAAATGTAGGTGACACATAGATGATAGATTTACGACACATACATACACAGATGCTGTGTGCTCTGTCACTCAGCTGTGTCCAGTTTTATGTGACCCCATGGACTGTAGCTGACCAGACTCCTCTGTCCAGGGGATGCTCCAGGCAAGAATACTGAAGTGGGCTGCCCTTTCCTCCTCCAGAGGATCTTCCTGACCCAGGGATGGACCTCAAGTCTTTTGCATCTCCTGCATCGGCAGCTGGGTTCTTTACTGCTGAGCCATCTGGGAAGCCCTGATTAGCAATTAGGTTTTCTCATTAAAAACTAGAGTCCGCCCATCACAGGCAGGGGGTCTTCATCACTGCATGTGTTCAGCAGGCTGCACCCACCAGCCCTTGAAGGTCCCCCACCTGGAGGGTCTGAGTCCACAGGGAAGACTGTGTCCCACCCGTGCTCTCGAGGGGGAGGCGGAGCCCTGGCCCCTTGAACGTGATAACCGCCCCCAAGGAGGCCTCAACCAAGTGCCTTCTGCAGCTCCGAGCTGCTTGTCTGGCAAGGGCTGCAGGTCAGTAGCGTATGCTTATGGTGCCAATGAGGGTGCAGTCAGGTGGACTGTGCTGTCAGAGTTCAGAGGACGGAGCCCCACGTGAACGCTGAGTGCCAGGAGAATGGCTGGGCTGGTCCTTCGGCTCATGAAAAAGAGTGCGGTGGAGGCCTTCCGGGGGCCTCCCAGGTGACTGGAGTGGTCAAGAACCCACCTGTCAAGGCAGGAGATCTGAGAGACATGAGTTCAAGTCCTGGGTTGGGAAGATCCCCTGGAGGAGGGCATGGCAACCCACTCCAGTATTCTTGCCTGGAGAAGCCCATGGATGGAGGAGCCTGGTGGGCCACAGCCCATGGGGTCGCAGAGAGTCAGACACGACTGAGCTACTAAGCATAGCACAACTAGAGAAAGCCCATGCCCGGCGATGAAGACCCAGCACTGTCCGAAATGAATGAAGGCATTTTTAATAAGTATGGTAGACACACACAGGAAAAGACCACGATGCTTGGAAAGAGTCAGGGCAGGAGGAGAAGAGGGTGACACAGGACGAGATGACTGAATGGCACCACTGCGTCAATGCACGTGACTCGGAGTTAACACCGGGAGATGGTGATGGACAGGGAGGCCTGGCGCACTGCAGTCCACGGGGTCGCCAAGAGTCGGACACGACTGAACGACTGAAGAACAGGACAACCACAAGCACTTCAGTTCATTTAAGGAACTGTTGTGTATTTTTATAATTTCCCTCCAGCTGAATGCCATTCATTTCACAACGATGATGTTAACTTGAAGCAAGCTGGACACGACTTGACGACCGAGCAGCAAAAACAGACGCGCAGACACACGACGCCAGTGAGGGCCTGCAGAGGGCGGCCAGTGAGGGTCCAGGCGTGGACAGGGTGCCGTGCCGGGCTGTGTCCAGCGTCTCTACAGCGCGGGGGGTGAGGGGACCACATGTTGCCTGGCCCACGTCTCCCGGACGCCTCGCCCGTCTGAGTGGGAGAGTTTATTTCTGGCCGCAGGACAAGTGGACCAGATTCCGACGGTCTAAAAACATCCCCCGGGAGCGTGCAGGGGACATGTGTCCACACGCCTCCCTGCCCGACACCTGATATTGGGCGGCCTGGGCAGGGCTATTTCGGGACGGCAGCTGGAGGAAGGCTGGAGCCGGGCGGTTCTGCTGTTCGAGCGGCAGACGGCCGAGGGATTCCTAGCCTGGCTGACATGTTCACTCTCCAGGCTTCCTGCATTGAGCTGATGAAAGATGGGCTGATGTGTCCACATGCAGGGCTTGGGAGCCCCGAGGGGATGATAACCTCAAAAGGGTCCCCCTGGGACTTCCCTGGTGGTTCAGTGTCTAAGAACACGCCTGGCAATGCAGGGTGGTACTCCGGTTCCCTCCCTGGTCTGGGAAGATCCAACATGCCGTGGGCACAACCAAGCCCGAGTGCCACGACTACTATGCTTGCATACCTGGGGCCCGCACTCCGCAACAGGAGACACCACCGCTCTCTCCCGCTGGACAAAGCTTGCTCGAAGCAGCAAACACCCAGCACAGTCAAAAAATACAATTGTTGATCAGTTGTTCAGTCGTGTCCGACTCTTTGTGACCCAATGGACTGCAGGATGCCAGGCCTCCCTGTCCATCAGCAACTCCCGGAGTTTACTCAAACTCATGCCCATCGAGTTAGAGATGCCATCCAACTACCTCATCCTCTGCCGTCCCCTTCTCCTCCTGCCCTCAATCTTTCCCAGCATCAGGGTCTTTTCCAATGAGTTAGCTCTTCGCATCAGGTGGCCAAAGCATTGGAGTTTTAGCTTCAACATCAGTCCTTCCAATGAACACCCAGGATTGAGTTCCTTTAGGATGAACTGCTTGGATCTCCTTGCAGTCCAAGGGACTCTCAAGAGTCTTCTACAACACCACAGTTCAAAAAGTATCAATTCTTCAGCACTCAGCTTTCTTTACAATCCAACTCTCACATCCATACATGACTACTGGAAAAACCATAGCCTTGACTAGACAGGCCTTTGTTGGCAAAATAATGTCTCTGTTTTTAATATGCTGTGTAGGTTGGCCATAGCTTTTCTTCTGAGAAGCAAGCGTCTTTTAATTTCATGGCTGCAGTCACTGTCTGCAGTGATGGTGGAGCCCAAGAGAATAAAAAATAAAGTGATTAATTTTATAAAAAAGCAAGGTAAGCATCCTGTGGTCGGACCACTTGGCCCCAAGGCTCCCGGCTCAGTTATGGAATCCCTGTTACTGAAGTTCGTTTTTATTTTCCTCTGGATCAGAGACAGAGAAACTGCCCTGTATCAGAACCGTGGAGCCTCATCCCAGCAAGGACGCACAATTCCGATTTCTGACCCCTGCACTGACGTCAGAAACCCATTTCCCCTCCCCTTGCCCTTCAAGCAGAGCAAACGCTGATGGGTTTAAGTCCAGTCTGCCATAACCCTGAGGCGGCCGTTTAAAGAGGCAGGCAGGACCGCGGTGCAGAGCGCTGACCGATCCCCGGAGGGAAACGGGTCCTAGATCCTCGGCAGCTGCTTCATTGCTTCCTAAAAGGGTGAGGGCTTATTTAATACACAAAGAATTTTTCAATCAGCTACTATGATGGGATGCATCAACTCTGTTACTGATGATGGGCTTGCAGGGCCAGACTGGCACCCTTCCCTCAGATTTCTATGGGGAAATCGACCCTAAACTCTTACTTTGTGCTGTGTTTGTTTTTTTTTTTTCCTTTTTAGCACTTCACAGGCCTGCACATGGTAAGAACCACAAATTGCATAGCGTAATTGTTTTGTCTTCCAGAGACAAAAAAAAGCAGGGGGGGGCGCTTTTTGTTCAAGCAGGTAATAAACCTGGACAAAACATAACCGTTATTTTTTTAATGCATATGTATGGAATCTAGAGCTTCCCTGGTGGCTCAGTGGTAAAGAATCTACCTGCCAATGCAGGAGACACAGGAGACTTGGGTTCCATCCCTGGGCCAGAAAGATCTCCTGGAGGAGGAAATGGCAACCCATGCCAGTATTCTTGCCTGGAGAATCCCATAGACAGAGGAGCCTGGCGGGCTACAGTCCATGGGGTCGCACAGAGTCAGGCTTGGCTGAGAACACTCCCGTGGGTATGGACTCTAGAAGGATGGTACTGAGGAGGCTGTTTGCAGAGCAGCACAGAGAACAGACTCACGGACAAGGGTGGGAACAAGAGGGAGAGGGGACATGAATGGAGAGCAGCTTGGATGCACGTGCGCCAGCATTTGTAAACAGACAGCAGTGGGAATTTGCTGTGTGACTCAGGGAACTCAAACTGGGGCTCTGTAACAACCTAGAGGGGTGGGAGGCAGATTCAAGAGGGAGGGGACATATTGCACCCATGGTTAATTCATGTTGATGTATGACAGAAATTAAACCAATATTGTAGTCATCAATCAACTAAAAATAAATATTAAAAACATATATATTGTTGTGTTAAAGTGAAAAAGTTCTACCAAAAAATAAGAAGGATGTCCCTGGGGACTCAGTGGCTAGCGTTCTGTGCTTCACTGCACCGGGCAGAGGTTTTGATCCCTGGTTAGGGAACTAAGATCCCACACGTTGCGTGGAGCAGCCAAAAGAGGCAGAAAAAAGAAGAAAAAACCCAAACGGTTCACTGGCGTTTACGCTTTCCCATGTACCTTTGATCTCCCATGACGAGGCTGTGTTTCTTTCCCATGTACCTTTGATCTCCCATGACCAGGCTGTGTTTCTTTCCCATGTACCTTTGATCTCCCATGACGAGGCTGTGTTTCTTTCCCATGTACCTTTGATCTCCCATGACGAGGCTGTGTTTCTTTCCCATGTACCTTTGATCTCCCATGACGAGGCTGTGTTTCTTTCCCATGTACCTTTGATCTCCCATGGCGAGGCTGTGTTTCTTTCCCATGTACCTTTGATCTCCCATGACGAGGCTGTGTTTCTTTCCCATGTACCTTTGATCTCCCATGACGAGGCTGTGTTTCTTTCCCATGTACCTTTGATCTCCCATGACGAGGCTGTGTTTCTTTCCCATGTACCTTTCATCTCCCATGACGAGGCTGTGTTTCTTTCCCATGTACCTTTGATCTCCCATGACGAGGCTGTGTTTCTTTCCCATGTACCTTTGATCTCCCATGGCGAGGCTGTGTTTCTTTCCCATGTACCTTTGATCTCCCATGGCGAGGCTGTGTTCTTTCCCATGTACCTTTGATCTCCCATGACGAGGCTGTGTTTCTTTCCCATGTACCTTTGATCTCCCATGACGAGGCTGTGTTTCTTTCCCATGTACCTTTGATCTCCCATGACGAGGCTGTGTTTCTTTCCCATGTACCTTTGATCTCCCATGACGAGGCTGTGTTTCTTTCCCATGTACCTTTGATCTCCCATGGCGAGGCTGTGTTTCTTTCCCATGTACCTTTGATCTCCCATGACGAGGCTGTGTTTCTTTCCCATGTACCTTTGATCTCCCATGACGAGG
>NW_011476055.1:352018-357812 GCF_000754665.1 Bison bison bison | reverse complement strand
GTGTTAATTTCTGCTCAGTGATGAAGAGATCAGCTATGTGTACACACACATCCCCTCTCCTTTTGGACCTCCTCCCTACTCCTCCCCAACCCCACCCCCCCCCCCCCGCCCCATCTAGGTCACCACAGAGCACCGAGCTGAGCTCCCTGTGCTGTGCAGTAAGTTCCCAGCACCTGTCTGTTCTCCACGCGGCCGGGCACATTCCTCAGTCCCAGTCTCCCAGCTCACCCCCTGCACGTCCACCCGTCCACTTTCTACATCTGCATCTCTGTTCCTGCCCTGCAGATAGGTCCATCAGTACCATTTTTCTCGATTCCATATATATGTCTTAATGTGGGACATCTGTTTGTCTCTTTCTGACTTACTTCATTATGTATGACAGACAATAAGTCCATCCACGTCTCTGCAAGTGACCCTGTATCCATCCTTTTTTATGGCTGAGTAGTATTCCATTGTGTATATGCACCACATCTTATTTATCCACTCCTGTCTTCCTCAAATATTTGATGTGCCTACGTGTTCTTTTCTGCAGAGAAATGGTCAACGCATGGTTTGCTGAGAGAGTTCACACCATCCCTGTGTGCAAGGAAGGAATCAAGGGCCACACGGAATCCTGCTCTTGCCCCATGCAGCCAAGTCCCCGTGCAGAGAGCAGTGTCCCTGGAACACCAACCAGGAAGATCTCTGCCTCTGAATTCGATCGGCCGCTTAGACCCATTGTTATCAAGGATTCTGAGGGAACTGTGAGCTTCCTCTCTGACTCAGACAAGAAGGAACAGATGCCTCTAACCTCCCCACGGTTTGATAATGATGAAGGGGACCAGTGCTCGAGACTCTTGGAATTAGTGAAAGATATTTCTAGTCACTTGGATGTCACAGCCTTATGTCACAAAATTTTCTTGCACATCCATGGACTCATCTCCGCCGACCGCTACTCCTTATTCCTCGTCTGTGAGGACAGCTCCAACGACAAGTTTCTTATCAGCCGCCTCTTTGATGTTGCAGAAGGTTCAACACTGGAAGAAGCTTCAAACAACTGCATCCGCTTAGAGTGGAACAAAGGCATCGTGGGACACGTGGCCGCTTTTGGCGAGCCCTTGAACATCAAAGACGCCTATGAGGTAAATGAACTCTTGGAACAGAGGCAGGGTGGGGCGTGGAGTATGGATGGGGCATGGGCAACTACTGTCAATCGTAGGGATATTTGAAACTGAGATTTCATCATTTACAAACTTATTTAAAGTGGGAATCTATGGTTAAGAACCTCCCCATCTTTGAAAGTCAGTTTCTTCACTGGTGGCTGAGTCCAACACAGTGGCCTTAGAGAAAGGTTGTCTTGTTCTCCTTAATGATAACTTGACATAGCTCATCTCACAGTTGTGTTCTTTCATTGTTTTTTCTTCATCACTATGCATCTCCCCGGGCTTCCCTGGTGGCTCAGAGGTTAAAGCATCTGCCTGGAATGCGGGAGACCTGGGTTCGATCCCTGGGTCGGGAAGATCCCCTGGAGAAGGAAATGGCACGTTCTCTTTTCTTAGTCCTACACACTCCTTAGATATGTAATCTGTAGACACTGTATAGCAGCATTTCTTGAGCTTACATGACCACAGAATGCTTAGAAGTTGTAGTGCAGCAGTAGAGAGCCAAGCAGTGGCCATAAAATAAAGTAGTGTTCAGATTGAAGCTAAGAATAAAAAAGTCTCTTAGATAAATTAATTTTAAGAAATGGTCGACATTTGATTCCCATTTTAAAACTTTGTAACAGAATGGTATACATTTGGAATTAAACTGTTTTATTACTGATAAAATAATACATTCACATATTTAAAACATGACATGATCCACAGCTTAGACCAGTGAGTTTCAGTTACACCACAAATGTCAGTGATGTTCAGTCAACACATCATCTCCTCGTCTACCAGGCCATCACTCATGCAACTTTCTTGAATGTGGCACAGCATTTATTAATAATAAGGTATTGACACAATAATCAGAACAACTTATATGAATGTGTTGGAATTTTCCTAATACTTGGAAACTAGACATCATCCAGTATTTAGATCAGATTGTTTATCGCTCAGTGTTCTTCAGAGAAACAGAACCAGTAGGATATATAGAGATAAATAAGAAGTGGTTTATTGTAGGAATAAGCTCACTTGGGAATGGAGGCTTAGAAGTTCCACAGTCTGCCTTCCATCTGCAGGCTGGAGAACCAGGATTGGTGTAGTTGATGGTATAACTCAGTCTGCAGGCCTAAGAATCAGGGGGGCCAGTGGTGTAACTCTGGTCTGTGTTTGAATCAAAAGCTTTAGAGCCGGGAGCTCTGGTGGACTGCAGGAGGGCAAGAAGAATATGGATATCTTAGTTCAAACAGAGCGAATTCGTCCTTCTTTCCTCTGCCTACTCAAGGGATGGGATGATGCCCACTGGCATTGATAAAGATCTTCTCTACTCATTCTCCTGATTCAGATGTTCATCTCCTCTGGAGACATCCTCACAGACACACCTAGAAATAACGTGTTATCAGCCGTTTGGGCATCCCTTAGCTGACAAGTTGACACATAAAATTAACTATCACAGATTGCCCTGAAGCCCTGGTCTATGTCTGATGGAAGCCTTACGCCTCCCAAGATTTCCTATGTCAAAGGATTTATATTGTCTAAATAACCCTCTTATTTCCTAAGGCAACAGGAATGCAAAACTTAGACCCATCTCTTGTTTCCATGGGGCAGCTTCTCCATGGACACCATGATTTTTAGGGAGAAAAATTGGAGGGTTCTTAGGGAAGGGTCACATCACCACTCACGTGGCCTTTACCGTCGAGCTGCAGCTCTTCCCGCTGCAACCTCATTCCCCCCTTTTCAGTCCTTCTTCAGATAAATAGTCTTCACTATCTCTCATCCTGCGGATCTCAGGTGCTACTCAAGTGAATTTCTGATGAATAAAATTATTTCCAAAATGAATTTCAGAAGAAAGAAGTAGCAATAGCTGCTGTCCCAATCTTAATCAATAACCAATTTTGATACATTTGTCATGTTGTAATTGTGTCCCAGGGAACAGAGTTTGGGAACTGCTGTATCTTTGTTAAATGCTCTAATAATCTTTAGATATTCCACTTTGTGGAAGAAGACCAGCATATAATTTGGCAAATCTAGTTGGTTATTTCCTTTTTTGTTTTCTGTTATTTTTATCTTTATATGATTTCAAGCTTATAGAAAAGTTGCAAGACCAGTATCAGAAACTTGGGTATACCCTCTACCCAGATTCTCTAATTGTTTATATTTTGGCCCGTTTGCTTTATTATCTTCTTTTTCTGTGTGTAATGCATGTAAGTAATGCATGCATATTATTTTTTTCTGAGCCATTCGGAGACATTTTTCTATATGTATTTTCAGATAAGAACAGATACTGCACTTGATCTTAGCTAAAAGGCTGAGAAGCAATTACTATACGTATTTTCTAACAAGAATATTGTCTTCCACAATTGTCATACTTTTATCAAAATCTGGAAATTTTTTGATACAAAGCTCTTAGCTAACATTCCATGGACAAATTTGGTCAGTTGCCCCATGAATGTCCTTTGCAGTGATTTTTTCCCCCCTTTGTTCAAGGCTGTCACTCAGGGTTACGTATTGCATGTATTTGTCCTATCTTGTTATTTTCCATTAAATCTGGAGTAGCTTCTCAGTGCTTCTCTATCTTTCTTGACATGTATTTTGGAAGGAGACAGGCCAGTTATCTCGTAGAATGTTTTTCTTGAATAGATTCACGTTAGGCGCTTTTGGCAGGAATACCACAAACGTTCTTTCAACCTCATTTGGCTTTACAGACGACGATCAGTTCTTCACCTCTGCACCATCTGGGGTGTCCCATGGTCCAACTCAGTCCTGACACTAGTTGCCTGGAGTGAGTGCAGACCCCAAGGTTAGGGACCCTGTTGTACAGCTTTGTCCCCACTTAAGATGCCAGCCATAGGAAGGACCCCCAGGCTAGCCACACTTGCTTCGGGCTGACTGCAAATGCAGGGGTTCCCTACTCGGGTTTAATGATTTGCTGGAATGACTCAGAACCCAGGAAAGTTCTTAAGATTGTACTTAAGAAAGTACTTAAGATTGTAGCTGTATGTTTATAAAGGATAACATTCAGAAATAGCCTAATAGAAGAGATACAAAGGGCAAGGAGTGAGGGGCGGGGAACACAAAACTTCCTTGTCCACCTTCTGTGGCAACACCATCCCAGCACACAGTAGATGACCTTTACCCAAAAGTTCCCTCAATCTGATTTTTTTTTCAGTATGTAGGGATGATTGATTAAATCACTGACCATTGGTGATTGGACTCAGTCTCCAGGCCCCTCTTCCTTATCCAGTGGCAGGGCTGAACGTTCTGATCCTCTAATCGCTCAGTTGGTTTTCCTGGCAGCCAGCCCCAGTCCTGAAGCTATTTGAGGCCTTCTCCCCCATGAGACTGCCTTACCGTGAGCTCAGGTATGCTTGGCAGGGGCTTGTTACGAATATAAAAAGACTATCAGTCAGGTAATTCCAAGGGTTTGAAGAGATCTAATGCCAGACCAAACATGTTTTGTGATTATACCACAGACCTTCTTGGCATGTGTGACCAGGTAGCACACGATGTTACTTTACCACGTTTTTGATGATGTTAAACTTGGTAAGTGGGTTAAAGTGGTGCCCACTAAGTGTTTCACTATAAAGACACAGTTTTCCCATTGTAATTAATAAATATCTGTAGGGACGTTATTTTGATATTGTGTGAATGCTCTTTTCCTTCTCAGTGCACTTACCACTTTGGGCATCTACTAATTTTCCAACTTTATATCAATAGTGCAATCTATATGTATTAGTTAACATTCTAATGTAAAGAAGAGCTTTGCCTTCTTTATTCACATTATTTCTATCATTATGGATGCATGGATTTTTATTTTTTTAATGAGTTATGCTGTGTTACTGTCTTATTCATATTCTCAGATTATATCCAATTTATTGGCTCCTATGTCCTTTTGGCTCAGTCTGCTGCTGCTAAGTCACGTCAGTCGTGTCTGACTCTGTGCGACCCCATAGACAGCAGCCCACCAGGCTCCCCCGTCCCTGGGACTTTCCTGGCAAGAACACTGGAGTGGGTTGCCATTTCCTTCTCCAATGCATGAAAGTGAAAAGTGAAATTGAAGTCGCTCAGTCGTGTCCAATAGATGATGCTATGAAAGTGCTACACTCAATATGCCAGCAAATTTAGAAAACTCGGCAGTGGCCACAGGACTGGAAAAGGTCAGTTTTCATTCCAATCCCAAAGAAAAGCAGTGCCAAAGAATGTCCAAACTATTGGACAATTGCATTCATCTCTCACACGCTAGCAAAGTAATGCTCAAAATTCTCCAAGCCAGGCTTCAACAGTACATGAATCGTGAACTTCCAGATGTTCAAGGTGCATTTAGAAAAGGCAGAGGAACCAGAGTTCAAATTGCCAACATCCGTTGGATCATCGAAAAAGCAAGAGAGCTCCAGAAAAACATCTACTTCTGCTTTATTGACTACACCAAAGCCTTTGACTGTGTGGATCACAACAAACTGTGGAAGATTCTTAAGGAGATGGGAGTACCAGACCACCTGACCTGCCTCCTGAGAAATCTGTATGCAGGTCCAGAAGTGACAGTTAGAACCATACATGGAACAACAGACTGGTTCCAAATTGGGAAAGGAGTACATCAAGGCTGTATATTGTCACCCTGCTTATTTAACTTATATGCAGAGTACATCATGTGAAACTCCAGGCTGGATGAA
>NW_011476055.1:345652-351738 GCF_000754665.1 Bison bison bison | reverse complement strand
GATGACATGGTTGGATGGCATCACCCACTCAATGGACATGACTTTGAGTAGGCTCCGGGAGTTGGTGATGGTCAGGGAGGCCTGGCAAGCTGCAGTCCATGGGGTCCCAAAGAGTCGGACACAACTGAGTGACTGAACCGATGTCTTTTTGATATGTTCCCACATCACTCTTGGCATTTTCTTGCTTTGTGGGGGAGCTGAAAGTTTTAACTACTTAGCAGGATGTTCTAGACTTACCTTACACTTTCTTTGCCATAGACCTAGGGACCCTGGTTCCTCTCAGTGGAAGGGATGGTATTTTAAAACCAAGATCTAGGCACTAGGCATGCTCATTGCTTCTAGTTTTTCAGCAGATAGAGCTGGAAAAAAAATACACAGACTAACATACACTAATATTTTATTTATTCCTATAGCTAGCTACCCACTATATTATAAACAATAAATTATTACCTCTGATTTCAATCTAACACCTCAAGGTACCTTTTGTTTTCTTCCTCCAAAAGTGAAGAACCAGGCTTCCTTCTTATTCTTTTTTTAATTCAAGTATAGTTGATTTACAGTGGCATGTTCAGATGTATAGCACAGTGGTAAAGTTTTGTGTGTGTGTGTATGTGTATATATATATATACACATACACATATATTTCAGATTTTTTTCCTTTTAGGTTATTATGAAATATTGAATATAGTTCCCCAGCTTTACAGTAGGCCCTTATTGGTTATCTTTTTTATATACAGTTTGTTAATCCCAAACTCCTAATCTATTGCCCCACATTTTCCCCTTTGATAACCATAAATTTGTTTTCTGTGTGTATAGATCTATTTCTGTTTTGTAAATAAGTTAATTTGTGTCTTTTTGTTTTTTTTTAAGCTTCCACACATAAGCAGTATCATAATTACCTTTCTCTGTCTGGCTTACTTCATTTAGTGTGATAATCTTAGATCCATCCATGTTGTGCAAATGACATGATTTCATTCTTTTTTGTGACTGAGAAATATTCCATTCTACAACAAAAGAGGCAGGAATACACTGGACAAAAGGCAGTCTCTTCAATAAGTGGTGCTGGGAAAATTAGACAGCGACACGTGAAAGAATGAAATTAGAACATTCTACAACACCATACACAAAAATAAACGCAAAATGGATTAAAGACCTAAATGTAAGACCCGTTACCATAAAACTCCTAGAGAGAAATGTTGGCAGGACGCTCGTGGACATAAATCACAGCAGTATCTTTTTGGGTCCATTTCCTTATTGTTTATATGTTTGTGCTTGTGCTCAGGCCAAGTTCCAAGCTCTTTATTCCTTTCTGTTGAATCTGTTTCTTCAGGCTGAAGAACTTTCATTAGTATTTCTTTAGGATTGGTCTGGTGGTGACAAATTCTCTGATTTTGTTTAAATCATCATTTTGCCTATAATCTTGAAAGATATCTTTACTGCAAAGATACTTCTCGGTTAACAGTAGTTTTCTTTCAGTATTTAAATGTTTTCCCACTTGTTTCTGGCTTTCACTTTTCTTATGAGAAGTCAGCAGCCTTCATTTCTTACACGTTTTGTGTTATATATCATTTTCACATTTCACATTTCACATACACATATGTGTATATGTTTAAGGTTTTCACTGACTTTAGGACATTTTTGGTCATGTGTAAATATTTTTTTTCAGCCCCATTTTCTTCTCTTTGGACTCCAATTGTATATATGCTAGGCCATTTAATGTTGTTCCGGAGAACGTTGAGGCTCTGTTAACTTTTTACAGTTTTTGTTTTCCTCTCAGTCTTTTTGATCAGGTATTTGTCAGTCTACCTTCAGGTCACTGACTCATCCAATCTGATGTTAATCAGTGAACTCTTCATTTTAGACTTTGTACTTCTCAGTTCTAGAATTTCCATTTGGCTTTTTAAAAATACTTCTTTTCTTTCTTTGCAGAGATTCCCACCTGTTCATTATTACCATATTTTAAGTTTTTAAATACTTTTATAATACCTTCTTTGAAGTCCTTGTTGTTAATTCCAATATCTGAATCATCCTGGGGTCATTTTTTATTGCCTGTTCTTTTTCTTCACTATGGGTTGTAGTTCCCTATTTCTTCATTTGTTGTGATTATGTTTATTGTAGGCTGGACATTGTGACTGTTTGTTGAAAGTCGTTTGGATTATATCATCTTCTTTTAAAACAGGGCTGACCTTTATTCTTGCAGGCAGTGAAATTACTGGAAGGTACCTCTGATGGGTGGGACCCCAGTGTCTTCAAACATTTTTATAATTGGTAGCACCATTCCACTTTCAGCTTTCAACAGGTAATTTTTGCTTGCTCTCTTAAGAGTCTTCCCAAATACATGTTGAGCCTGGCTAGCCGCTGTCTTCTGCTACTCCTCCTTTACACCCTCCCCCACCCACATCACAGCCTGTCTTATCAGGTACTTTGCCTTGCACATCCCAGCACTTTTGTTATTGTCCTTGTTCAGTCCCTAAGTCTTGTACGACTCTTTGCGACTGCATGAACTGCAGCATGCCAGAGTCCCCTGTTCTTCACTGTATCCTGAATTCACTCAGATTCAGTCCATTGAGTCTGTGATGTTGTCTAACCATCTCATCCTCTGCTTCCCCTTTTTCCTTCTGCCTTCAAGCTATCCCAGCATCAGGGTCTTTTCCAATGAGGGACTTTGCATCAGGTGGCCAGACTATTGGAGCATCAGCTTCAGCATTCATCCTTCTAGTGAATATTCAGGATTGATTTCCTTCAGGACTGACTGGTTTGATCTCCTTGCTGTCCAGGGCATTCTCAACAGTCTTCTCCAGCACCACAGTAATAAAGCATCAATTCTTCAGTGCTCAGCCTTCTTTCTGGTCCAACTCTCACAGCTGTACCTGACTACTGGAAAAACCATAGCTTTGACTTAGATGGATATTTGTCAGCAAAGTGATGTCTCTGCTTTTTAATACACTATCTAGGTTTGTCATAGCTTTCCTTGCAAGGAGCAAGCGTCTTAATTTCATGGCTGCAGTTACTATCCACAGTGATTTTGGAGCCCAAGAGAATAAAATCTGTCACTGCTTCTATTTTTTCCTTCTATTTGCCATGAAGTGGTGAGATTGGATGCCATGATCTTAGTTTTTTGAATGTTGAGTTTCAAGCCAGCTTTTTCACTCTCCTCTCTTAGCCTCATCAAGAAGCTCTTTAGTTCCTCTTCACTTTCTGCCATTAGAGTGGTATCATCTGCATTTCTGAGGTTGTTGATATTTCTCCCAGCAATCTTGAGTCCAGCATATGATTGAAAAATCCAGCCCAGCATTTTGCATTATGTACTCTGCATTTCAGTTCAATTCAGTCGCTCAGTCGTGTCTGACTCTTGGCGACCCCATGGACCACAGCATGCCAGGCTTCCCTGTCCATCACCAACTCCCGGAGTTTACCCAAACTCATGTCCATTGACTCAGTGATGCCATCCAACCATCTCATCCTCTGTCGTCCCCTTCACCTCCTGCCATCAATCTTTCGCAGCATGAGGGTCTTTTCAAATGAGTCAGTTCTTCACATGAGGTGGCCAAAGTATTGGAGTTTCAGCTTCAACATCAGTCCTTCCAGTGAACACTCAGGACTGATCTCCTTTAGGATGGACTGGTTTTATCTCCTTAAGTTAAATAAAACTTAGCAATTTTTATTAAATTGTTACAGTTTAATTTAATTTAAGGGTGACAATATACAGCCTTGTCACACTTCTTTCCCCGTTTTGAACCAGTCATTTATTCCATGTCTGGTTCTAACTGTTGTTTCTTAACCTGCATACAGATTTCTCAGGAGACAGGTAAGGTGGTGTGGTATTCCCATCTCTTTAAGAATCTTCCAGTTTATTGTAATCCACACAGTCAAAGGCTTTAACCTAGTCAAACAACCATAGTCAAACGAATGTTTTTTTTTCTGGAATTCCCTTCCTTTCTCTGTGATCAGAGAAATATTGGCAATTTGATCTCTGGTTCATTTGACTTTTCTGAACCCAGCTTGTACATTTGGAAGTAATTCTTGGTTCGTGTACTGATGAAACCTAGCTTGAAGGACTTTGAGCATAACCCTGCTACCATGTGAAATGAGCACAGCTGTGCGGTAGTTTACACATTGAGAGCTGGGCCATAAAGAAAGCTGAGCGCCAAAGAACTGATGGTTTTGAACTGTGGTGCTGAAGAAGACTCTTGAGAGTCCCTTGACTGCAAGGAGATCAAACCGGTTGGTCCTAAAGAAATCAGTCCTGGATATTCATTGGAAGGACTGATGGTGAAGCTGAAGCTGCAATACTTTGGCCACCTGATGCAAAGAACTGAGTCTTTAAAAAAGACCCTGATGATGGGAAAGATTGTAGGCAGGAGGAGAAGGGGACAACAGAGGATGAGATGGTTGGATGGCGTCACTGACTCAATGGACATGAGTTTGAGCAAGCTCTGGGAATTGGTGATGGACAGGGAGGCCTGGTGTCCTGCAGTCCATGGGGTTGCAAGAGTCAGATAGGACTGAGCAACTCAGCTGACCTTGAAAATTCTTAGCATTGCCCTTCTTTGGGATTGGAATGAAAACACGTTTTCTAGTCCTGTGGCCACTGCTGAGTTTTCTAAATTTGCTGTCAGGAGTGTAGCACTTTAATAGCATCACCTTTTAGGATTTGAAACCGCTCAGATGGAATTCCTTCACCTCCACTAGCTTTGTTCATAGTGATGCTTCCTAAGTCCCTCTTGACTTCACACCCCAGGATGTCTGGCTCTAGGTGAGTGATCACACCATCGTGGTTATCTGGGTCATTAAGACCTTTTCTGTACAGTTCTTCTGTGTACTCTTGCCATCTCGTCTTAATCTCTTCAGCTTCTGTTAGGCCCGTACTGCTTCTGTCCCTCGTTGTGTCCATCCTTGCATGAAATGTTCTCTTGATATATCCAGTTTTTTTGAAGAGCTCTCTAGTCTTTCCCATTCTGTTGTTTTCTGCTATTTCTTTGCATCGTTCGGTTAAGAAGGCCTTCCTATCTCCCCTTGCTCTTCTCTGGAACTCTGCTTTCAGTTGGGTGTATCTTTCCCTTTCTCCCTTGCCCTTCACTTCTCTTCTTTCATCAGCTATTTGTAAAGCACTTTAGAAGCCCTGAATTCAGTTCCGTTTGGAACTGTGGTTCCTTTGCGGACCACCTGCCTTCTCCTTGGTGGGAGGAGTGCTGCCTGGAGGAGCGAGATTACCGCAGGGCAGCCATGTGCGGCCTCTGCACGGTGTGCGGTTTAGCTGTCTCAGTTGTTTGATCTGGTCGGATATTTTCCAGCAGGAGGACAAGTCTGGTACTAGTTGCTTTTTATAGGAGATGGATATTTAAGTTTTGTGGGTTTTTTTCACTGCCATGTTCTCATAAACAGTGAAAGAAATAACAATAGCGATAATAGTGCTCCATTTTTCTTTCAGTGGCTCCTGGACCTAGAAGCGTTAGTTCTCCGTGTTTGTAGCCCTTGTGCTGGGTGCATTGCCAAAGGCAAATTCTTTGAGATGCCAAAATTCTCTTAAAGTGATTTTGAGGCAGACATTTCTCCTACTCCGTTCACTGAAGAGTGAAATCCCAGGTTGCTGTTTATTTTAAACTTCCAATATACACAAAATCTGTGGAAGTCTTATACATTTCAAACTCTTGCTTTGATTAGATAGTTGGGTTTAATCCTCTTCTTTATAAATTGGTCTTGTGATTCAGATATTCATTAACAAAATAATTGCTGAGGATGCATTTCCATTCATGTTTTGATTATTAGCCTATGGAATAATTCCCTATATAGATTCATAATGCTTAACTTCTTTTAATTCATCCATATCAGTAGCCTGTCTGCTTTCTTTAGATACCTTGCAATATAGCATGTTATTTAAAACTGTTTTTTGGAAACATTCAGGCAAGATTTTCTCTGTCTTTTCAATACAACTTTGAACATGTTTGCAGAAAAATTAAAATGCAATAGTGTTCATTTTTAATATAAAATATGTTGATTTGCCCCCATTTTGTAACTTTGAAAGTTTGTCTTTAAGGCCAAATTCAGCCCTCTAAATGGGAAAATTAGCCTCATTTCTGACCCTA
>NW_011476055.1:331737-345552 GCF_000754665.1 Bison bison bison | reverse complement strand
TCTTGCCATCTCGTCTTAATCTCTTCAGCTTCTGTTAGGCCCGTACTGCTTCTGTCCCTCGTTGTGTCCATCCTTGCATGAAATGTTCTCTTGATATATCCAGTTTTTTTGAAGAGCTCTCTAGTCTTTCCCATTCTGTTGTTTTCTGCTATTTCTTTGCATCGTTCGGTTAAGAAGGCCTTCCTATCTCCCCTTGCTCTTCTCTGGAACTCTGCTTTCAGTTGGGTGTATCTTTCCCTTTCTCCCTTGCCCTTCACTTCTCTTCTTTCATCAGCTATTTGTAAAGCACTTTAGAAGCCCTGAATTCAGTTCCGTTTGGAACTGTGGTTCCTTTGCAGACCACCTGCCTTCTCCTTGGTGGGAGGAGTGCTGCCTGGAGGAGCGAGATTACCGCAGGGCAGCCATGTGCGGCCTCTGCACGGTGTGCGGTTTAGCTGTCTCAGTTGTTTGATCTGGTCGGATATTTTCCAGCAGGAGGACAAGTCTGGTACTAGTTGCTTTTTATAGGAGATGGATATTTAAGTTTTTTGGGTTTTTTTTTTTTTTTCACTGCCATGTTCTCATAAACAGTGAAAGAAATAACAATAGCGATAATAGTGCTCCATTTTTCTTTCAGTGGCTCCTGGACCTAGAAGCGTTAGTTCTCCGTGTTTGTAGCCCTTGTGCTGGGTGCATTGTCAAAGGCAAATTCTTTGAGATGCCAAAATTCTCTTAAAGTGATTTTGAGGCAGACATTTCTCCTACTTCGTTCACTGAAGAGTGAAATCCCAGGTTGCTGTTTATTTTAAACTTCCAATATACACAAAATCTGTGGAAGTCTTATACATTTCAAACTCTTGCTTTGATTAGATAGTTGGGTTTAATCCTCTTCTTTATAAATTGGTCTTGTGATTCAGATATTCATTAACAAAATAATTGCTGAGGATGCATTTCCATTCATATTTTGATTATTAGCCTATGGAATAATTCCCTATATAAATTCATAATGCTTAACTTCTTTTAATTCATCCATATCAGTAGCCTGTCTGCTTTCTTTAGATACCTTGCAATATAGCATGTTATTTAAAACTGTTTTTTGGAAACATTCAGGCAAGATTTTCTCTGTCTTTTCAATACAACTTTGAACATGTTTGCAGAAAAATTAAAATGCAATAGTGTTCATTTGTAATATAAAATATGTTGATTTGCCACCATTTTGTAACTTTTGAAAGTTTGTCTTTAAGGCCAAATTCAGCCCTCTAAATGGGAAAATTAGCCTCCTTTCTGACCCTAGTTTGATGGAATTTAGTGTAATCATTTACTTCATTCACAGCTTTGGCTTTGCGTGACGTTAGACTAATTAAAAAAAAAAAATAGAAATGACCTTCAAAGATGAGGATTTTTCCAGTGTGAGTACTCCATATTTTCCAAAGGGAATTCCAAAAGCAGAGTTTTTACAGCAATAATTCTATTATTAGGTTGAGTATGTAAGTTCCCAAGGCTGCTGCTTTGAAGGGAACAATATTCGTTCAGATATTTATATTCTGGTACATTTGCTTCCATTCTAATTGTATGTCATGTGCTCATATCTGTCCATTTCCTTGAGCTTATCCGACCTCTACAAGATTTGTTTTAAGCTATAGTAAGCTAAGAATGATCACATTGGATAACTGTGGTATCAGTTGTTAATGAATTGCTTCATTTATTTAACAAATGTTTTTGAGTTCCTGAATTGATCTTGGGAATACAGCAATGAACCAACCCTCACAGAGTTTACAGCCTACCTTTAATCTTCTTAATCTGGTTTAATGGAAAATAGCATGCATCTTTTTTTTCTTTAACCTACATTTTGAACTTTTACACATTTCAAAAGCCCTTTGTGATTACTGGATGTGCAAGAATGTACTTTGTGAAAGGGGAAAGAGATTCAGAAGATTAAGGAGTTGTTTATAGTTTGATGAAGGCACTTTTATTAAATAAAAAAGAAAGATTTTAATTCTTATGAACATCTGAGATAGAAATACAGAATATTGAGGTAATAGATAAACAATCGTTTGTTGCTATTGTGTTATGCTCAGTCTTGTCCAACTCTTTGCGGCCCAATGTACTATAGCCCATCATGCTCCTCTAGTCACAGAACAAGGTCATTCGTTACAAGGGAAGTAACATCAGTATTGGAAAGGTCATTTTGGAGGTGGTGGGTTTTATAGGAAAACATTTCAGACCAGAGATGCTTTCCTTTTTCAGAAGAATCAATGAGATGGGAATAGGCAAATTGTATTACAGAATAGGAGAGTTGTCACTTTTTCTGGAGTTTAAGTGAGACTGTCTACATTGGTTACTCTTTTGAATTTTCTTTATTTCTTAACATTTCTTTGCATCTGTATTTATTCATGAACACTAGCTTCCTTAAAAAACTTGAAATTTATCTTTGTCAAAGATTATATGTACTTATATGATTTGATACGTTTTACAATGATAAAATTTAACATTCAGAGCAACAAGGTAAGTCAAAGGTTAGATTTCTCTAATCCTATAAATCAGAAAAATGACATCAATCATTGAACAAGTCAGTCACTAAATTGAATTTCATCTTCCTTACTAGGATCCTCGATTCAATGCAGAAGTTGACCAAATTACAGGCTACAAGACACAAAGTATTCTTTGTATGCCAATTAAGAATCATAGGGAAGAGGTAAGCCAGTTTTCCATTTTATAAAAGGTCATTTGGAAGCATTTTTCTTTTTGAAAAAAAATTTTTTATGTTTCATACTTCTGAAATCATGCTGTAGTGCAGTTAACTGGAAAGTGCTTAGATGTTCTGCTTGATGTTTTTTTATTTAGACTTCAGTAATAGAATTGTATCCTGATTATTTACTTTTACTTAGAAATACATTTTAGACATGTAATTTTTTTTTACCTCTGTTTCCTGAAGATCTCACTCTATCCTAAGATATATAATTGTGGTTGTGATTATAATCAATTTATTTCATATTATATTTTGAACACTTGAATAATGCATGTTTCATAAATGGTTATCCAATCTCAGTGGTCATCAACTGATTTTATTTTTTATTCAAAATGAGGATTTGAAAAAAATGGATATTATTGTAGCTAACTCCAGGCAAAATTTATTGTGAAATTATAACAAGCAGATGAAAATAGGTTGGTTTATATTTCATCTAATTAGAAGGTTTGGATTCTGTAAATACTGAATTCTCTCTTCATTTTACATTCATTTGAAAAAAATAGTTAATAAATGATTGTTTAAACTGAATGCTTCACTTGAGTGTTCTCAGCCCTGCGTGCACATTACAAACAACGGTGGAACTTCTAAAAAGTTACAAATTAAATCAGAATCTCTAAGGCTGGGTGTAGACACCGATACATTTGTAAAGCTCCTCAAATAATTCTAAAGTGTAGCCAGGGTTGAAAATCATCTCTCTAAATGAAAACAAATAGATGGAAAGAGCTCCTATTTGTGGTTCTTAACCTTGGCTGCAAGTAGAATCACCTGTGGAACATTTAGAAATTCTAAAACCACAGTTGTTTTGTTCAGTCACTAAGTCCTATCGGACTCCTGCAACCCCACAGACTATAGCCCGCCAGGCTTCTTTGTCTGCAGATTTTCCAGGCAAGAATACTGGAGTGGGTCCTTCCTGACCCAAGGGTGGAACCTGCATCTCCTCTCCTGCATTGGCAGGTGGATACTTTACCACTGAGCCACCTGGGAAGCCCATCCAGTCTTTTACCAAGTTCCACAGATTCTTTTTCTATTAGTGTTTCCCATTTCCATTTCTTTCTTTCGATTTCATTCCTGGTACCTGTACTGTACCATGATTCAGATCTTGAAGTAATGTCTGAACTTTTAAAATATTCTTCTAAGGAGTTTCTGTACTTTAAGTCAGCTTCCCTTTGATCCCCACTATGTATGCTAAAGCACAGCCTTCTAACTCCATGCTTCCAAAACAGGACTGTGCACATGGGATCTTGAAATGCAGGTTCTGAGTTCAGTAGTCTAGGTGAGCCCTGAGGGAGTCTCCCACGAGCCTGAGGTGATGCAGGTGCACCCGGCCTGCAGTCACAGGTGAACAGGTCCCGAGTCAGTAATTTCTCAGTCTTCTAAATACCTTCTCAGTGCCTTAGAGTTGCTGCATGGTTTCCTAAGGTAGTTGCAGCCATGATTACTAAAAATACCTGCAGCTAAAACATATATATGAGATTAAATAATTAATTGGCTAATTAATTATGAATGAATAAATGAAATTGAAAAGACCTTACATGGACCAATGCTGTTCTTTAATTGGATTGCCAGATAAAGGAAATACAAAGCATATCTTACGCAATATTGGGGGACATAGTTATACTAAAAAACTATTTGTTATTCATCTAAAATTAAATTTGAGTGGACATCCTATGTTTTATCTGGCTGCCCTAGTTATAAACCAGGATGTAGTTGTGTGCACTTAAGAGGGTGATGTTCAGCTTTTAGCTTATAAGTATGTTTTAAAACCATGGCCTGAGAAACAACTTTGTACTGGTCGAGAGACTTAGCCCATATCACGCTCTGGTTAAACATCTCTTTCTAAGTTTCATGAACACTGAGGATTGAGGGAATCCATGAGAATATGCAACAACATCACCAGGGTGAAGAGACTGCCTTTCTGCAAGAGAGCATCCTCTGGGTACACACGTTTCTGTCTCGGTAACTGCCAGTGAGGAAAGTGAAAGTGAAGTCGGGCAGTCGTGTCCAACTCTTTGCGACCTCATTGACTGTAGCCTACCAGGCTCCTCCGTCCATGGGATTTTCCAGGCAAGAGTACTGGAGTGGGGTGCTTAAACTAAAACAACAGTAACAAAAACCCCTGCTGTACTGAGGTACAAGTTAGGTAATCAAATTCACTCATTTTAAGTGTATAGTTTGATGAGGTTTTTTTTTTTTTAATGTTTTCCCATTTTTATTGTATCAATTTTTTTTTCTTTTTTAACTTTACAATATTTTATTGGTTTTGCCATACATCAACATGAATCTGCCATGGAATACACGTGTTCCCCATCCTGAACCCCCCTCCCACCTCCCTCCTCATACCATCCCTCTGGGTCATCCCAGTGCACCAGCCCCAAGCATCCTGTGTCCTGCATCGAACCTGGACTGGCAATTCGTTTCTTATATGATATTATACATGTTTCAATGCCATTCTCCCAAATCATCCCACCCTCTCCCTCTCCCACAGAGTCCAAAAGACTGTTGTATACATCTGTGTCTCTTTTGCTGTCTCGCATACAGGGTTATCGTTACAAGATGCATGTACAGTCCTGTGACTACCACTATCATCAAGATACAAAGTATCTGGGACTTCCATGGTGGTCCAGTGCCTAAGCCTGCGCTCCCAGTGCAGGGCCTAGGATTCCATCCTTGGTCAGGGAACTAGATCCCACGTGCTACAGCTAAAGATCCCAGTGCAGCCAAATAAATAACAACACTAATAAAATTTTGAAAAGATGCAAAGCATTTCTGTCCCCTCAGATATTTCGCTGCACCCCCGTAGTTGATCTTCTCCTCCCTCAACCCCCAGCTGCCAACAGTCCCTGAACTGTTTTCTGTCACTGATATCTTGCCTTTTCTACAATGTCACATGCATCATATAAGTGGACTCACACGGTATGTAGTCCTGTGTGTCTGCCTTCTTTCACTCTGTGTCATGCGTGTGATTCATCCGTGTTCTTGCATGTGTAAGTAGTGTGTTCCTTTTTTATTGCTGAGTGGTTATTCCGTGGTGTGGATGTGCCACGGTTTGATTATCTCTTCATCCGTTGGTAGACTTTTGAGTTGTTTTTGTCTCTTAGGAGAAGCCACGCAGTTGATGCCTGCATACTGGTCTTTTTGTGGACATATTTTCGCCTGTCTTGGGTAAATATATATGAGGGGCATTTCCAGGTCGTGTGTTGGGTGTTGAATTCTATAAGAAATTTCCAAAGTCCTTTCCAAAGTGACTGTGCCGTACGCTTTTTTAACCGCTGATGTGTATGAGAGTTCTAGTTGCTTCACATCCCTAGGCAACACATGTCGGTGTCAACTTTTAAAAGTTTTAGCACTTAAATTTGATTACGTGAATAAATAACCTCGCTCACAGTCACGGGCCATCTGCTCGCTTACAGACCTGAGTAAAGTGAGTTCAGCCGCAGGTCCCCAGACTGTGACTTTCCAGAGCTCCCCCTAAGATTTCTGCTGCATTGTTCAGCATTCTCAGCATTGCCTGCCTCCAGGCCTCTTCTTCCTCCCCTGCTGTCTCTGTTTGACCCTGCGATGATTTGATGAGAAGACTGAGCTCTTCACTGGTTTTCACAAAAGCGTATTCACACAGAACATTTCATGAGATAAAGAATTTTCAGTGACTTCACTGGCGTCTTAGTAACTTTACTGATGGGAAGGTTTCCAAACACAGCTTTTTAAACATCTTGCTGACCCTCCCCATTCTTTGTCCTCTCCTCCCACGCTCACACTGCTGGGTTTGAAATTATTTCCTGTGAGAATTATTTCTTCAGAAAAAAAGGAATGAAGAGAAACAGAAAAATAGTCATACTCTCAGCTTGGTTGTGGTATAAAAAGTCATTTAGCTGACAAAGAACACTAAGAAGACGAACTGTATGGACTCCAAAATTATCTTTAGATTTATAGATACATAAACAAACTGGGAGTAATGTTTGCTGTTGTGTACATGCAATAGAAAAGTGCTCTTTCTCCCACCAAGCTTTTTAAATCACAATGGGAGAGCCCCAGTAGGGCTTTGGGGAGTAGTTGTTAACGCTTGCTCTGAGCTCGAGTCCCATCTTCAACACTTACTTGATGAGAAACCAGGATGGAATTGGTTAATCCCTTGGCTCTTCAGTTTCCTCAGCTGCTGAATGAGGGTTGTAAAAGGACGTACCTCACAGGGTTGTTGTAAAGATTAAATGTGTTTGTTCATGCAAAGGGCTTGACATAGTTCCTGGCACACGGGAAGCGATCCATAAATGTCAACTGTCATTTGTTTAAAGGAGACATGGAACTTTCATGAGAAAAAAAGGATGGAGAGGTCATCAGTCACATAATAAGCAGCCAGCTGGGATCAAATGATGGCCAGCACAGTCCTTGACTGGTCTGTTCACCCTCTAACAAACCTTAAGCTTCAAAGAAAGATACTTTTCATTGTTTTTGCTCGTAAATGAGGCAAAGTAAATTTGGTTTCTTCTCTTTGTGTTAGTGCAGTTGTATCATGTAAGTGGACACTGACTCCAACCAATTACCAAGGAACCGCAGATGAAATGTGATTATTGATTGTTTAGTAAATGCCTTGGCGCCTTTTAGTGACCCTAGTTTCTTAAGGTACCAGCTCTGGAGAGCTGATTGAAAGGAGCAATTGAATACTGAATACTAGGGTCTGAACTACAACATAGTCCAGAATATTCAGGAAGGTTTTTAAGATTCAGTAAAATATGTAATCACTTCATCTGCCTCTCTTCTTGTGAAATCTTCCAACTAATTGAACATTTTCAGGAATTCTTTGCATTAGTGTTACAATTGTAAGTGTGATAGTGCAATGCCTTTTTGAAACTCAAGATCATAGATATTCCTAAAACTTCTGTGATATAATTTTTTTTAAGTCATAGAGGATAAATGTTTACAACCTTCCCTTCTCTGTATACTCCCTTCTAAGACAGTGGGGTTAATGGGCAAAGGGTGGTGGTGGTAGGGAGCGGACTGGAAACGCTAAAAGAAGCTAAAGTAATTTATTTGGGAAAGGTCACAGAACTATTGGCTAGAGGAAATGAATGAGGACAAAAAGTAAAGGGGTCAAGGGAGAGAAAAGAGCCAGTCTAGGCTGTATAATAAAATGGTTTGAGGAACAACGTGGGTAGGACTTGGGAAATAACTCCTTATCCTGTGGAAACTGTTTGGAGGACTTGATGCATGTTAATTCTTTTAAATCTTTGTCACAACCAGAGGAGGTGGTCATTAATTTATTCCCACTTACAGAAGATGAAACTGAGATACGGGACATTTAGGGAACTTGGCCAAAGTCACATAACTAAAACTTGGCGAATCTGAAATTGAAACCTAGGCAAGAGGGTTATTTAAAATTCCATTGTGGACGATGACTGCGCTCTCTTTCTTCCGCCTCATTGTTTCTTGAGCTGCTGCAGTAAATGTTTAGATTACTTTTGATTTGGGGGTAGGAAGTTCCCTGATGTGATATGTGACCACATAGAAGCCAGGCTTGAAGGTGGAGACAAGGAGAACTGGCTATATTCTGGTGGCTCTTCAAAGTTGTGTTCAAACCACTCTGCCGACAGACCTTTTTAAATTGGAAAAAAAAAAAGAAGAAGAAAGGGAGCAGGTGGGGGTGGGGAGGAAGAGGGGTCAGAGTCTGCCCTTTATAATGTATTTGGAGTGATACATCCAGTAAACATGAAGAAATGTTTTCCAGGGATGTGAGCTGCAGGAGCATGGTTCATGTGAATCTGGGCGCGTGTGCTCTGTGACGTGCACAGGAAGCATCATGAAAACATTTATAGCAAGTGTGTAAATTTTTAGAGCTGCGGTTAAATTTCTTTTAGGCTTAACACTGGATTTTTCAGGCCTGGGCACTTGGATCCATTTTTTTTATTTTTGTCATACGCATTAGTTATTACTATAACTAGATGGTTCTTTTATGTTTAGTAAAGAAGCGTAGGGAAACTCAGGAGGAGGAAATGGCAACCCACTGCAGTATTCTTGCCTGGTGAGTCCTGTGGACGGGGGAGCCTGGTGGGCTGCCGTCTGTGGGGTCGCACAGAGTTGGGCATGACTGAAGCGACTTAGCAGCAGCAGCAGCAGGGAAACTCAGCCTTTTCTCTGTAGCTCAGCTGATCTATTCCTGAAACACTACCCTCTCTTGAAGTATTGCTTATTATGGCATGTGGACATGAGCGCTTTGTTTTCCAATGGCTGCATCAATGAGGTAGAAGCCAGGACATTGTGAAATAATGCAAGTTCTTGAAAACGTTCCTGTTGATCTGAGGTGGAGATTATATCCAATAATGTCAGGTTAGGCTGACACCTGTTTTCTCTTGGTTGAATGTCGACTCCGGTTATTAAGCAGAAATCTAATTTGGAATCAGAGCTTTTATTCTCCTCTGTTTTTATCATCTTGAGTTTATCTTATCGTACTTGATGACATAATTCTTCAGTGCAAATGTAACAGCCATAAAGAAATATTTATGATAAGGTTGTTTTTTTTTTTTTTTGGCAGTGTGATAAAGGAGCATTTTTAGCTCTCTATCTAACTGTTTATATCTTCTTTTAAAAGAAACCTGAAAAACTTCAAAACATATCAGCTAATTTTATGATATAAATATTTTGATGAGTCAGAGAGATTTGTTGCATGCCAAAAATCATAAAGTAAAGCATTAACGGAATCAAGTTTATAAATCTTAAGTGCAGTATACAAAAGTAAATGTTTTCCAAAACTAGGCTACATGACTTTATCTGCTCATTTAAAAATTTTTTCAGTTCAGTTCAGTTGCTCAGTCGTGTCCGACTCTTTGCAACCCCATGGACTGCAGCACACCAGGCCTCCCTGTGCATCACCAACTCCCAGAGTTTACTCAAACTCATGTCCGTTGAGTCGGTGATACCATCTAACCATCTCATCTTCTGTCGTCCCCTTGTACTCCCGCCTTCAATCTTTCCCAGCATCAGGCTCTTTTCAAATGAGTCCGCTCTTTGCATCAGGTGGCCAAAGTATTGAAGTTTCAACTTCAACATCAGTCCTTCCAATGACTATTCAGGACTGATTTCCTTGAGGATGGACTGGTTGGATCTCCTTGCAGGCCAAGGGACTCTGAAGAGTCTTCTCCAACACCACAGTTCAAAAGCATCAATTCTTCGGCACTCAGCCTTCTTTATAGTCCAACTCTCACATCCGTACATGACTACTGGAAAAACCATAGTTTTGACTAGATGGACCTTTGTTGGTAAAGTAATGTCTCTGCTTTTTAATATGCTGTCTAGGTTGGTCATAACTTTCCTTCCAGGAAGTAATCGTCTTTTAATTTCATGGCTGCAGTCACCATCTGCAGTGATTTTGGAGCCCAAAAAACAAAGTTTGCCACTGTTTCCCCATCTGTTTGCCGTAAAGTAATGGGGCCGGTCATCCCCTCTTAAATGATCTTATCTTAAAAGTAATTGTTGAATCACTGTAATATGTAAAGCACTGGTCTAGGCAATGAGGTTTTTTTGTTGTTTTTTTTTTTTAATGAAGCAAGGAAGATACTTAAAAAAATTTTTTTTTCAGTTTCATTGAGAAGATTTTGTATCAGAAATTAGACATCAGTACAAGGTAACAGGACAATGTTAAATACGTTCGGTATTCAGTGCATAAATTTGAAAGTCTGGATTTTTGAGAGCCGGAGAAATCACAGAGGAAGGATGAAAGCTGTGGTTTCATACAGCAGATCCCTGCTGTGTTTATCCCACAGCCTTGAGAGAGGAAGCTGGGAGATGGTGGAGGCAGGCGAAATACTTGCGTATGACATCCTGCTTGCACTACTGGAAAACTGAGCTTTTCTTAAACTGGACATGTAAGCTTGGAAAAATAAATGTTAGAGCCTTATACATAATCCTACAATTCCAAATCAGCCTAGATGAAAACATAGCTACACAAATAAGGAGAGTTTAATTGTAGACGGGCAGTGGATGTAGATCTATTTTAGTCCTGAAGAATTGGCTAGTTATATATATTTTTGTAATTTATAAAATGCCCATTGCATTTATTCCCCTGTGATATTTTCTCATAGCTTTGTTTTAGAAACAAAACAAAAATACTCTGAAAAGTTTCCGATGGTTCCAGACTTGATATCTTGATGTTGATGGTCTTTTCCTTTTTCCACATTGCCCTTTAAATAATAAACAAGTGTATTTTACAAAAAAGATGGTAACGATTTTCCTCAGGAAAAAACATTTCTTAAGAGTATCAGAGGAACAATATAGTACTAATAGGTTAGATTCCTGAGGCCACACTGCTGATCCTGGAGAAGAGTGAATAAACCCTTGAGACTGAATATTACGTTAATGGTAGGCTACAAATTTTATTGTGGATGCTCAGAAAATTGGTTCAGAGTGAATGCTGTGTTTTCTTCAATATGAGGTTTATCTTCATTGTACTTTTAGAATAATCATTCTCGAACTTCATTTTAAGTTTGATAGAGCATTTATAAGTTTAATTTTGAGATGTTTTATATAGATCCTGAAGTATGACTAGTAGAGATCTGGAACCAGTTGCAGATATGCATAATTTCTTTGTATAACATCTGACCCAGAGCCACATAATTACACCTTGGGATGGATTTTTATTATTAAATAATTTTCATGCATTATTAATTTTTATGCATTCTTAAAGAGTTTAGATAGTTGTCAGTGACATGGCTGCTATCAGTAGATATATATATGAACATCTGTATCCATCTAAAAGCTAAGATGACATAGGTAAAATGCTTTATAAACTATGTATTTTATATTCCTTCTTATTAAATCCACATTGAAAAGTTCCTGCTTATTTCTCTTCTACCACAGAGTGGAAATTAATATTCTATGCAGAGTTCAAATTAAAGTGTAAGAGATGATATTTAAAATTTTTTGAATCATAATCATCTTTGTGTGTTTTTTTTTTTTGGCATCACTTGGTGAAGTAAAGTGAAAATGGTCTGGATTTAGAATTCCAGATCCATTTGATTATTACTAATTAGTTGGTGATCATGAGGGTGACATTAATGATCTCTAAGCTTAGTGATTTTGAACAGCAGCCTCTGTTATCTCAGTTTCCGTGGTTCAGGAATGCCCGAGCGGCCTAGCCAGCTGGGTGGCTCTGGCCCCGGCTCCCTGCCCGTGGCTGCACTCAGGATGCTGTGGGGACACCTGCCTCGTGTGTGAGCGTGCGCTTCCCAGAGGGCTCGCTCGCCCTGGCAGCAGACCCTCCCATATCACGCTGTGTCCTCAGCATGTGGCAAAGAGCGAGCATGGAGCAATCAGCCACGCCTTGGATGATCAAGGCCCCAGAGCTGCTCACTTTTGCCTCATAGTAACTATTCACTGGAAGCCAGGCGTCAGGGACTTCCCTGGGGTCCAGGGGCTAAGGCTCCACACCCCCAGTGCAGAAGGTCTGGGTTCGATCCTTGGTCAAGGAACTAGATCTCACATGCCGCAACTAAGAGTGCCTGCTGCAACTAGAGCTCGCCTGTTCTGCAGCTAAGACCTGATGTAGCCAAATAAATAAATATAAAAAAGGGAAAGAAGCCAGGCATCAAATCCAGACTCAGGAGGAGGGCAATGAGGTGCCACCTCTTGAAGAGAGGAATGTCAAAGGGTGAGTGGACATACTGTGAAACCACCAAATGTACCAAGTGTATTTTGAGGCTTCAGTATCTTTCCTTAAAACTGGCCAGATGATAAACGAGGAACTCTACTTTTTAATTAAAACAGTATCCTAGGGACTTCCCTGGTGGTCCAGCAGTTAAGAATCCACCTTGGAATGCAGGGGATGCAGGTTCAATCCCTGGCCAGGGAACAAGATCCCACCTGCTGTGGAGCAACTAAGACTGTGCACCACAGCTGCTGAGCCATGCTCCACAACGAGAGAGTCCTGTGCCACAACAGAAGTTCTCACCTGAGAACAACTAAGACCCCATTCAGCAAATAAATAAATGAAAATATTAAAAAAATAAAATAATATCTTAAACAACAAGGACCTACTATGTAGCACAGGAAACTTATTCAGTATCTTCTAATAATCTATAATAGAAAAGAATCTGAAAAAGAATATATTTGTATATAGATAAAGAGGTTTGCTGTGCTCCTGAAACATAAGTCACCTATCAGATCAGATCAGATCAGATCAGTCGCTCAGTCCTGTCTGACTCTTTGCGACCCCATGAATCACAGCAGGCCAGGCCTCCCTGTCCATCACCAACTCCCGGAGTTCACTGAGACTCACGTCCATCGAGTCAGTGATGCCATCCAGCCATCTCATCCTCTGTCGTCCCCTTCTCCTCCTGCCCCCAATCCCTCCCAGCATCAGACTCTTTTCCAATGAGGCAACTCTTAGCATGAGGTGGCCAAAGTACTGGAGTTTCAGCTTTAGCATCATTCCTTCCAAAGAAATCCCAGGGCTGATCTCCTTCAGAATGGACTGGTTGGATCTCCTTGCAGTCCAAGGAACTCTCAAGAGTCTTCTCCAACACCACAGTTCAAAAGCATCAATTCTTCGGCACTCAGCCTTCTTCACAGTCCAACTCTCACATCCATACATGACCAATGGAAAAACCATAGCCTTGACTAGACAGACCTTTATTGGCAAAGTAATGTCTCTGCTTTTGAATATGCTATCTAGGTTGGTCATAACCTTCCTTACAAGGAGTAAGGGTCTTTTAATTTCATGGCTACAGTCACCATCTGTAGTGATTTTGGAGCCCAGAAAAATAAAGTCTGACACTGTTTCCACTGTTTCCCCATCTATTTCCCATGAAGTGATGGGACCGGATGCCATGATCTTCGTTTTCTGAATGTTGAGCTTTAAGCCAACTTTTTCACTCTCCACTTTCACTTTCACCAAGAGGCTTTTGAGTTCCTCTTCACTTTCTGCCATAAGGGTGGTATCATCTGCATATCTGAGGTTATTGATATTTCTCCCGGCAATCTTGATTCCAGCTTGTGTTTCTTCCAGTCCAGCGTTTCTCATGATGTACTCTGCATATAAGTTAAATAAACAGGGTGACAATATACAGCCTTGATGAACTCCTTTTCCTATTTGGAACCAGTCT
>NW_011476055.1:331074-331637 GCF_000754665.1 Bison bison bison | reverse complement strand
CGGTAGTTTGAGCATTCTTTGTCATTGCCTTTCTTTGGGATTGGAATGAAAACTGACCTTTTCCAGTCCTGTGGCCACTGCTGAGTTTTCCAAATTGCTGGCATATTGAGTGCAGCTCTTTCACAGCATCATCTTTCAGGATTTGGAATAGTTCAACTGGAATTCCATCACGTCCACTAGCTTTGTTTGTAGTGATGCTTTCTAAGGCCCACTTGACTTCACATTCCAGGATGTCTGGCTCTAGGTCAGTGATCGCACCATCGTGATTATCTGGGTCGTGAAGATCTTTTTTGTACAGTTCTTCTATGTATTCTTGCCATCTCTTCTTAATATCTTCTGCTTCTGTTAGGTCCGTACCATTTCTGTCCTTTATCGAGCTCATCTTTGCATGAAATGTTCCTCTGGTATCTCTGATTTTCTTGAAGAGATCCCTAGTCTTTCCCATTCTGTTGTTTTCCTCTATTTCTTTGCATTGATCACTGAGTAAGGCTTTCTTATCTCTTCTTGCTATTCTTTGGAACTCTGCATTCAGATGTTTATATCTTTCCTTTTCTCCTTTGCTT
>NW_011476055.1:329445-329854 GCF_000754665.1 Bison bison bison | reverse complement strand
CAGATAAGACTTTTAAAAAATGTGGCGAGTTGGTATATGTGCTCTTCCAGACTGGCTTGAGTCAAAGAGGAAGTACAATCAGAAGAGGAAGCATGCACGCATGCTAACTCACTTCAGTCATGTCTGACTCTTTGCAACGCCATGGGCCATAGCGGGCCAGGCTCCTCTGTCCATGGAATTCTCCAGGCGAGAATACTGGAGTGGGTTGCAATTCCCTTCTCCATAGAAGAGGAAGACTGAGGAGACAAGAGGAAGATGCTTGCTGTTTGAGCTATGGCAAATGATTGAGGTGTTAAAAGTCTTAAAATATTATGTCACAAATGCAAGTCTTTGTGAGATCACTGTTTGCATGTAGCTTAAGTACTTGGCTTCTTAATACCCATGGGAAAATACCCACTGGTGTGTCTTT
>NW_011476055.1:322613-329345 GCF_000754665.1 Bison bison bison | reverse complement strand
GCCCGCAGTAGTAGATATCATGGTCATCTGAGTTAAATTCACCCATTCCAGTCCATTTCAGTTTGCTGAGTCCTAGAATGTCGACATTCACTCTTGCCATCTCTTGTTTGACCACTTGCAACAGTAAAAAAAAAAAAAAAAAATCTTAAAAATTATTGTTTTTCAGCCTTTCATGTACTAAAAAAATAATATCTACCAGAGGCAACACAGATAAGAGTTTTAAAAAATTTGGCAAGTTGGTATATGTGCTCTTCCAGACTGGCTTGAGTCAAAGAGGAA
Source organism: Bison bison bison (assembly GCF_000754665.1). NCBI lineage: Eukaryota > Metazoa > Chordata > Mammalia > Artiodactyla > Bovidae > Bison > Bison bison. The sequence goes on along the minus strand of NW_011476055.1, from coordinate 329,066 downwards.
GTACAATCAGAAGAGGAAGCATGCACGCATGCTAACTCACTTCAGTCATGTCTGACTCTTTGCAACGCCATGGGCCATAGCGGGCCAGGCTCCTCTGTCCATGGAATTCTCCAGGCGAGAATACTGGAGTGGGTTGCAATTCCCTTCTCCATAGAAGAGGAAGACTGAGGAGACAAGAGGAAGATGCTGCTGTTTGAGCTATGGCAAATGATTGAGGTGTTAAAAGTCTTAAAATATTATGTCACAAATGCAAGTCTTTGTGAGATCACTGTTTGCATGTAGCTTAAGTACTTGGCTTCTTAATACCCATGGGAAAATACCCACTGGTGTGTCTTTATGATCTGTTATCTCTCTGCAGCATATTTTCTGCCTCCCTCATGGATCACAACTGGAAGCAATGTGTCCAGTACTTCAGCCCAGTGTTTGCTTGAGTATAAACTGGGGATGAGGCCATACAGGCAGGCCGAGGCAAAGTCACAGAGTCCTTAAATTGCCATGCAAACGAGGTGCTGGGTTTTATTTTATTTTTTAAGCCAGGAAGCATTTGCTATCATTTAAAGATCTGTGTGGCCACAGCATTAAGGATGAACAGTTTCCTTTGTTTATACTGTAACCCAGAGCCACATAATTTGACACTTGATAGATTTTGATTTCCATATTTGTTCATACGCAGAGAAGGTTCTGTCTGGAAGCAGGGCAGTTGGTAAGGAGGAGTTTACATAATCCAGACTAGGAGTGGACTTGTTACACCTCTGTTTATGGGGGTGAGGGATTGATTTGATGGAGGGTTGAGTGGAAGGAAGAATGTAGAATACTTTCTAGGTTTTCTAGGTAGATGTAATGAGGGAGAATTGTGATATTTCCTAAAATAGAACATGCAAAAGAGAGAATTGGTTTGTGGGGATGAAAACAGTTGGCTCTTTCGGGGGCAGTGGGTGGATATGTTGTCTTACTGTCTGTTATTTTCTCCTCTCTCCTCAGATCTCAGTGCTGTGTCCCCATCCCCACTTTGAGCTGGTGGTCTTGCTTACTATTTCAGTGAAAAACAAAGCAATTAGAGGCGTCCTTCCACAGAGCGCTTCCCCATCTCTTTTCCCCCTCCTGTATCTGACTTTATACCCTCTAGATTCCTGCCTCCCCCCTCCCTTTTTTTTCTTTCTTCTCTAAGTAAAAAAATTAAGAAAGCTGTGGTACATATACACAATGGAGTATTACTCAGCCATTAAAAAGAATACATTTGAATCAGTTCTAATGAGATGGATGAAACTGGAACCTATTATACAGAGTGAAGTAAGCCAGAAAGAAAAACACCAATACAGTATACTAATGCATATATATGGAATTTAGAAAGATGGTAACAATAACCCTGTGTACGAGACAGCAAAAGAGACACCGATGTATAGATCAGTCTTATGGACTCTGTGGGAGAGGGAGAGGGTGGGGAGATTTGGAAGAATAGCATTGAAACATGTATAATATCATGTATGAAACGAGTTGCCAGTCCAGGTTCGATGCACTGTACTGGATGCTTGGGGCTGGTGCACTGGGACGACCCAGAGGGAGGGTAGGGGAGGGAGGAGGGAAGAGGGTTCAGGATGGGGAACATGGGTATACCTGTGGCAGATTCATTTTGATATTTGGCAAAACTAATACAATATTGTAAAGTTTAAAAATAAAATCAAATTAAAAAATAAAAAAATTTAAAAAAAAGAATGAAATAAAAAAAATTGTTTAGGGTTTGGGGGGGTTGCTTTTTTTTTTTTTAATTAAAAATTTTTTTGGCCAAGTAGCATGTGGGATTGTAGTTCCTCAACCAAAGACAGGACCCCACCCCTTGCATTGGAAGCTCAGAGTCCAACCACTGGACCATCAGGGAAGTCCCCTCTGATTCCCCTTTGACTTTAACCGTTTGTGAAGTAGCAAAGGTCAGCCTGGCACTTGAGCTCTCCCATCCATCTCATCTGCTCAAAGACAGCCCAGCAGCTCCTCCCTCTGTGTCCAGAATCACCAAAAGTCACGTCCTCCACCAAATTGGTTTGTCAGCATCAGTTCAGTTCAGTCATTCAGTCCTGTCTGACTCTGTGACCCCATGGACTGCAGCACGCCAGGCTTCCTTGTCTATCACCAAATCCCGGAGCTTACTCAGACTCATGTCCATCGAGTTGGTGATGTCATCCAACCATCTCATCCTCTGTCATCCCCTTCTCTCCCACCTTCAGTCTTTCCCAGCATCAGGGTCTTTTCCAGTGAGCCTGTTCTTTGCATCAGGTGGCCCAAGTATTGGAGTTTCAGCTTCAGCATCAATCCTTCCAATGAATATTCAGGACTGATTTCCTTGAGGATGGACTGGTTGGATCTCCTTGCAGTCCAAGGGACTCTCAAGAGTCTTCTCCAATACTGCAGTTCAAAAGCATCAGTTCTTCAGTGCTCAGCTTTCTTTATAGTCCAACTCTCACATCTATACATGACCACTGGAAAAACCATAGCTTTGACTAGACGGACCTTTTTTGGTAAAGTAATGTCTCTGCTTTTTAATATGCTGTCCACGTTGGTCATAACTTTTCTTCCAAGGAGCAAGCGTTTTATAATTTCATGGCTGCAGTCACCATCTGCAGTGATTTTGTAGGCCCCTAAAATAAAGTCTGTCACTGTTGCCATTGTTTTCCCATATATTTGCCATGAAGTGATGGGACCAGATGCCGTGATATTAGTTTCCTGAATGTTGAGTTTTAAGCCAACTTTTTCACTCTCCTCTTTCACTTTCATCTTCGCTTTCTGCCATAAGGGTGATGTCATCTGCATATCTGCTGCTGCTGCTAAGTCACTTCAGTCGTGTCCGACTCTGTGTGACCCCATAGACAGCAGCCCACCAGGCTCCCCTGTCCCTGGGATTCTCCAGGCAAGAACACTGGAGTGGGTTGCCATTTCCTTCTCCGCATATCTGAGGTTATTGATATTTCTCCCAGCAGTCTTGATTCCAGCTTGTGCTTCATCCAGCCCAGCATTTCTCATGATGTTCTCTGCATATAAGTTAGATTAGCAGAGTGACAATACACAGCCTTGACGTACTCCTTTTCATACAAACATGCTATTATTCCTCCCATCTTAAAAACAAAAGCAAATGCTCATTGGACTGCACATCTCCTTGCAGAGACCACCATTTCCCTGATGACCACAAGAGCTAAACTCTTGGAAAGAGCTGTCCCTGTTTGCTGTTTCCATTCCTCCCTCTCACTGGAGCATAATCCACTGCAGCCTTCAGCCTCACACTCTATGGAAACCACTCTGCAGGGCCGTAAGACATCCATGGGGCAAGAGCTAGTGATGAGAACTAGCAGTTCTCGCCTTACCTTGTAACATGTCTAAAACATCACCCCTGATCTTCCTTCCCTCTCTACCTGCTCTGTACCCAACTCCATCACAGTTAACTTGTCTGTCGTCCCAGCCATTCAAGCTAAATTCCTTACAAGCTGAAATCAGGTGAAATTCATCCCCCCCGCCCCCCAGGATATATCCAGCTCATCAGGAAAACCCTCGATGTTCCCTTCAGCTGGTGCTCTCCGCCTGCACGCCTGCCTCCCTGGCGCATTGGCACAGAGCACCTGAATTATAGCAGCCTTTCCCACCCCAACTGATGTCCCTACTTCCAGCCTTGGACTTCCTGCAATCTAGTCTCAAAATGCACTTTATAAAACTTGTTAGATCTCATCTCTCCCCTGCTTTAAACCTTGCAATGGATTTCCCCTTCAGTCTCTAAGAAAGGTCCCTTATGATCCGGCCCCCGAAGCCGCTCCGATCTCACCTGTTATCTCTCCCTGCCAGTCCTCTCTGGCACAGCTGTTTTCTCAGCGAGTCAGGTAAGCTCTATCCCCAGGCCCTCTGCACTAGCTGTTTGCTTGGTTGAAGTCCCTTCACCTAGTTCTCCCCGTGGCTCACTGCCTCATCTCCATCAGGCTTTTTTGGTTTGTTTTAAAATATTCATTTATTTATTTTCGCTGTGTCGGGCCTTAGCCGCATCAGGCGGGGTCTTTTGTTGGATCCCGCAGGCTCAGTAGCGGCGGCACATGGGCCTAGTTGCCCCATGGCATATAGGGTCTTAGTTCCCCAACCCGAACCGAACCCACATGCCCTGCTTGGGAGGCAACCCCCGGAGCACCGCGGAAGTCCCTCCTCCAGGTTTTTACTCAGATGACGTCTCGGTATGAAGTTCTTCCGCTGTCCGTATTGACTGCTGCTCCGCTGTGCTATGCTCAGCCGAGTCCGACTCTTTGCCACCCCATGGACTGTAGTCAGCCAGGCTCCTCTGTCCATGGGATTTCCTAGGCAAGAATACTGGAGTGACTTGCCATTTTCTTCTCCAGGGGATTTTCCCAATCCAGGGATTGAACCAGCATCTCCTGCATTGACAGGCAGATTCTTTACCTCCTGAGCTGCCTGGAAAGCCCCTCTGTATTGACTATCAACCTATTTCCATCCTTGCTAGTCACCGTTAGGCATGCTATGTATCAGCTTACTGGTTTCTTTGTTTCACCTCCCTAGACTGTAGACTCCATGAGAGCCAGGTGAGACAAGAATGCTTACCGAGGAGATGAGAGGGTGACATTTAAACTGCACGCCTGGTATGCAGTAACCTAGTTTACCTGAAATCTACTTAAAAAAAATATATCTTTGCCATTTCAGAGCCTAGAAACTGAAACAGACAAATAAAAGGGGTCTCAAGTAGAAATTTAATCAAGCTACGTGGTTAATAGCAGTAGTACTTGGATCTTCCTGCCAACCTTTAGAGATCAGAAATAACTGTTTTGTGTTGACATCGTCATCCCCATCTCAGATGAAGAATTAAGGACTGGGTCAAGTTAAGGAAATGTCCCAGTATTTCATATCTGCAAAGTAGGAGGGCTGGAATTCAGACCCAGGTCATCTTATTCTAAGGCTGCATTCTTCTCACCATGAAATAGTTACAAGGTAACTAACAACCAACTCTTGTACTATTTTAGTTTTGAAAAATGCAAAACTATGGACTGGAATAATAGAATGATAAAATCCAGAGTTGCCAACAGTGATTCCCAGTTAATTACTCGGTGTATTATGTGCACAGCTGTGTGGACGAGGGCATGCCTCTGTGCTGGTAACGCCTACTGCTCTGAGTTCTGCTGGTGAGACAGGTGTCTGTCTGCATCTGAGCTTTCCTGTAGGTTATCTTTTAAGGCTCACCTTCCGTCTTGGAGGAAAAAACACTTAGAGATAAAATACTATAAATTATATTCTCTATGTGAAGGATTTGTTAAAGGTAAAAAAAAATTATAAACACACACAGATTTTCCCCCTGGATCTCTTCAGTTAAATGTTGTGAATATCTAGCTTCTATGATGTGAATATCTAACTGGCTGTGATGCAGTTCGATGGGCTAGTAGAAACAAGAACACTGATCTAAACACTTAGTTCAGCTCCCCTTAAGAAGGTGTTCTCTCAATCCTGTGATACCAGGTTTAATTTGTAAATGAGGTTCAGCCTGTTTAGTGTCCTGATGCATGAAACTCTCCTTTTGCCAGTTTGCTGTGTTACTTGTCTTCTGTGTGTATTGGGTACACATTATGGGCACACAGCTTTACCCTGTAATTATCAGAGAGCTTTACTAGAACAGCATCCAGCCAGACTGTGAGCACGGACCTGTTGTAAGTGTAGGCAGTGCCGGAACAGACTCCATCTTGGTTTGATGGAATCCAAATCCAGCAGCACTGTCCGGGTGAAGCCTGTGCTTTTGCAGGCCAGCACCTGGCAGAACGCAGGACCTCTCCCTGAAAATAAATCTTAGCTGTTCAATAGATCCCAGGCTCTGAAGTCATTTTCGGCAATGACATGTGTAAAGGTGGGCTTAAACAGTGATATGATTATTCTGATACAAAGTGCAAGTGCAATTTATACAATATATACTGAGTACACAAATTTTTTATTGTTATTTTGGACTTGCTCCCAATTAGCCAAGCGAGATAGAGTTCAACGGAGAGAGTTACAACTGTAGTAAAAAATAACTCAGTCTTGAGGGCCGGCTTAAGGTCAGTGATTGCTGAAGAACCTCTCTTCACCCCTCTGTGCTTAAGGTGACTCGTCTGTGAAGCTTCAGCGGGAGGTGCAAATAGTGAGAGGCTTGACGAGGGTCGTAGTGAGACAGGGAGTGTGACAGTGCCCACTGCAGAGCTTGTCACCTCACGGAGGCTCAGACAGTGTCCGCGTCCTCCCTGTGCAGTGATCAAGGGCAGACAAATGGAGGAATGGAAAGTTCAATAAAAACAGTAAGGGCTGAGCCTTCCCTGCCATGGGAAGGACAGCAGGCTCTTCTGCTGTGTAACCTTTGTGTCTCTACAGTTTGTAAAGGGCAGAGGAGACAGTTCGCTCACAGCGGCTGTGTGCTGCTCTGTCTCAGACCTGAATCTCTGTATCCCTGGGGTAGAG
>NW_011476055.1:308380-322513 GCF_000754665.1 Bison bison bison | reverse complement strand
GGGTAGAGAGGTCTAATAAGAAGGCGGCAGGTGCCTGTGGTTCTAGGTTTCAGACCTTCACCTCATCACTTAAAAACCGGTGTAGCAGAGTTTGGCTTTTGGCAGGGAAGAGGATTTTTTTTTTTTTTTGGCACAAAGGGATAAGAATAAATACTTGGATCAAGAATTATGCCCAGCATCCCCTTGTCTGGAAGGAATCCAATCTCAGGTTGGCACCACTCCCACTGGATGTTCCCAGGGCAGGACAGCTACTGACCCCCAAAGGTGGATGTGTTCCGGTGCCATCTGGGAGCCTCTGCTCTGCTGCCAGCACGGAGCACACGGTCAGGACCTCAGCGCGTCCCTCTGTGACCAGGGCATCTGGGAGCTCAGCACGTGGACCGCCACCTTACAACATCATAAGCAATCACCAGCTTACTTTTAAATACTTTTTGAAACTAAGGTAAAGTTTACATACAGTGAAATATGTAAGCCTTTGTGTATTATACAATTTGATGAGGTTTGACAAATGTTTGTACATCTGTGTAAGTAATACCCCAGTCAAGATAGTGAACACTTTAATCACCCTTGTCAATGCCCAAGAGCCATGGGCTACCCAGTTCTGACTTTTATCACCATAGGTTTATTTTTCTTTTTCTTGAATAATCTGCTTATTTTTGAAATTGCTTATTATCTAGTTCCCCCGAAACATAGGACTTTTATGTTATGTAAGTCGTTCTTGGCAATAAAAACGTGTCACAAATAAAAATAATTTATAATAAGGAGTCTAAGAAAACAGAACTTTAAGCAGCCACTTTGGATTTGATTTTGTCTCATTTTAAAACTGTTTCATTCCCTTTGAGGAAAGCATGCATTAACAAGATAAGCATATGTATTGGATCTGAAAACAGTCCTGGATATACTGGGAAACTGTTGGTCTTCAGGATTCCTCTCATTTGAATCCTAGTACTTAGGAACCTGAATTTTATATTCTGGTTTCACTCTCCCCTGCAGAGTGGAAAGATCACAGACTTAGGGGTTATACCTGGAGAAGCACTGGGGTCTCCACATTCTCACACTACCTGGTTAACTTCTCTGAAAATCAGCTGCTCTTGTGATGAAATAGGAGTAATCATATCGACCCAAAAGTGTTGTGACAAAGATTAGAAGGATTAACAGAGAAAGTACCTGTTACATTGCAGACCCTTCCTTCTCCTTTTTTTAAATAGCAAACTTTTTGCCATTATAAATTTCCTTTGTTTTTTGTTTTTTTTACCAGGAATGGGTTTATTAACTATATTAGAGCCACTGGCCATTGATAATGTATTTCTGATGCCAGTTATCTTCAGGGCACTGCTGTTTATATCTTGCAACTTCCTAAAAGTTTCTCTTCACCCCGACTGCCTCTTCTTGGCCAGCCAGGCTGCAAGAGTAAAAGCATCCACTCCTGTAATCTTTCTTGTCTTGTCTCCTAACCTGGGAAGATCCGTAAACATACTCTTGAAAGAAATAGGTATAGCAGGACTTGTGCATAACAGTTGGATAAAATGGATCACAAGCAAGTAAAGTCAGTCTTACCAGTCATTTAAAGAAATAAGAAACTTTGATTCTCAAAAAGCCAGACAATTTAAAACAACAATGAAAAGGTCAAAATTAGCAAAGATACACATTGGCAACACAGAAAAAGAAAACTAACATAGCCAATAATAATTTAAAAGTGCTCATTCTCTGTAGTAATCAGGGAAATACAAATTAAAGCAATAATGAGATACATTTTTACCAACAGATTGACAAAGATTAAAAAGCCAATCATACTAGGTGCTGGTTAGGATGTGAGGCTAACAGAACTTTTCTGCACTGATGATAAAGGTAAAAATTCTATAATCCTTTAAAGATTTCATCAAAGAAACTCTCACGTGTGTGTGTGTGCATACTGTCTCACCTAGTCGTGTCTGACTCTCTGCAACCCCATGGACTGTAGCCCGCCAGGCTCCTCTGCCCATAGGACTCTCCAGGCAAGAATACTGGAGTGGGTTGCCATGCCCTCCTCCAGGGGATCTTCCCAACCCAGATATCAAACCCAGGTCTCTTGTGTCTCCTGCATTGGCAGGTGGGTTCTTTACCATTAGTACCACCTGGAAGCCCCAAAGCTCTCACATGTGTACAAAGAGTCCTATAAAGATATGTTCATTGCGGATTGTTTGTAATAGCAAAAAAATGCAACTATCCCAGACATTTGGCATGAAATACAATGAGACTGGGAAGAGAAAAGTCCAATTTGATATTTTCATAATTTAACTTAAAAAGAGGAAACATTACCAACTATTGAGTAGTTCTATATCAATGGCTATCAAAGTATATTTTGTCCCTAAACCAGTAGCATTTGGCATCACCTGAGAACTTTTAGTAAACTTAGTAAAACAGATTCTCAGGCATCAACCTAGATCTCTGACTCCGACACTCTGGAGGTGGGACCCACCAAGCAGTGTTTTAACAAGCCTCACTTTCCTACTGTTTTAGATGACAAGGGGTGGATGTTTACTGTCTCATTCTCTGTGATTTTCTATATTTTTAAAATTAAAACAATCTCAGACTTTTCTTTCATGCTTTTCCAAAGTCCTTTTTTCAACTCCATAGCTAAAGGCTTACCGAGTGTGTGTATTTCTTGCTGCCACACAAGTTTCATGTATGAGGACAGAACTCTTAATATCAAGGGAAAAAGAGAGGAAAAAATGGTCAAATATTATTCAGATGTGAAGTGTCCAGTAAGTGTGTGTGTGGTAAGTCACTTCAGTCGTGTCCGCCTCTTTGTGACCTTATGGACTGTAGCCCACCAGGCTTCTGTGTCCCTGGGACTCTCCAGGCACAAATACTAGAGCGGGTTGCCATGCCCTTCTCCAGGGGGTCTTCCCAACCCAGGGATCGAACCCATGTCTCTTACATCTCCTGTATTGGCAAGCAGGTTCTTTACCACTAGCACCAAAACTTCAGTAAGTACGTCACCCTAAAAAACTTGATTTCTTTGACCCTTCTTCCCTTATCATCAACAGCAATTATCTATGAGGCATTGAGAACAATGTCAAGTATTGATGCTTCCATAGGCATAAGATATAAATCATGTCCTTAGGAAACAATTGTGTTGCAAATTTAGGATGTAAGTAGAAGGAATGAGGTTAAAAATGAGAATGCCTCATCACCAGATTATGGCACACTTAACTGCCACACAGAATCTCAAAGGACTTTGAAGGCAAGCTTTTGGGAGACAGCCTCAGTTGAGAAAGTGGAAGAAAATTTTTCAAGGGATGATGTGCGCCAAGGTCATTGTGGTATTCTGTGTCAAAGACCCTTGTAAGTGATTTTAGTTGATGTGGAGTGTATGGAATCAGAATCTTCCATTTTTTTTTGTCCTATAGATGGATGGATGGAACCATTGAGATTATTTTTGTGTGCAAAATAGTGTTCCAAGAAGAACACTATAAGTTTGGCGTAAGTGTCAAGGGTGGACTGAAGGTAAGAAAACAGCAGCAGTGAGATGTCAGGGCTTTCAAAGAAAGTGAGGATTTAAATGGTGAAGCACAAGATATGATATGGGGTGAGGAAGAGTGCAGAGGAACAGGAGCATGTGAGATTAATGCTAACGGAATGTATTAGTTTCTTACTGCTGCCGTGAAAAAACTACTGGGATTTCAATGCTTAAAACGACACAAATGTATTATCTTAGAGTTTTGGAGGTCAGAGTCTGAAATAGTTCTCAGCAGGCTGGCACAAAGTGTCAGCAGGGCTGTGTTTCTCTGTGGAGTCTCTAGAGAAGAAATCTATCCTCTTACCTTTTCTGCTTCAGTGGGCTGCCTGCAGCACTTGGCTTGTGGCCCCTTCCTCATCTTCAGAACCTGCAGCTGCACCTTAAAATCTCTAACTCTGACTTGCCTGCCTCAAACTTTCAGTCATAAGGATTCTTGTGATTACATTGTATGTGCTTAGTTGCTCAGTCGTGTCTGACTCTTTGTGACCCCATGGACTGTAGCCCGCCAGGCTCCTCTGTCTATGGGATTTCTCAGGCAAAAATACTGGAGTGCATCGCCATTTCCTTCTCCAGGGGATTTTTCCCAACCCAGGGATGGAACCTGAGTCTCCTGCATTGGCAGGTGGTTTCTTTACCACTGAGCCATTGGGAAAGCCCTCTGATTACATTAGGAACACCCAGATTATTCAGGATAGTCTCCAGATATGTAACTTAGTCATATCTGCCAAATCGCTTTTGTCATTTGAGGTCACATAGTCGTAGGTTCCAGGGAGTAGGATGGGACATCCTTGTAGGTCTTTATCTTGCCTACCGCATGGAACAAAGCCATCATTTGCTGATTGCCTAGGATTTGGAAAAGAGGTGAAAAAGCCTGGAGTGGTCAGGTCAGCCTGTCTGTTTCATTTTGTCAGTATAAGAGGTGTGGGCAAGAGCACGGGAGTAGGATTCCCTTCCAAGTGTAACAGCCTGACCAGAACGCCAGCTCCGTGAAGACCAGATCTGTATTTGTCTTGTTCACTACTGTGCCCTCTTCATTGTCTACAGCACTGACTGGGACATTCATGGTGCTTATTAATTATCTGTTGAATGAAATATTTGTTGCTGAATGAATGACTGAGTTGGGAAAGCTTGAGGAAGAGCACTAGGGAGAACTCTCCACTGTCTTCTGTCTGCATCAAGTTCCTGTTTTCTTGGTGAAGTTAGGTTTTCAGCTCAGGTTGTAGATGGTCTGGAATCACGTCATAATGATAGAGACATTCTGCTGGTGGGAGAGAGAGACAGCTAGGATTGTAGAGCCTTTTCCTTCTCTCTCTGGCTTTTAGCCTCCATGCCGAGCATCCCCTGGAACGAGGAGCAGGGAGAAGCGTAGAAACTAATGTATGGCCTCAGTGAAGGTTGGGGCAGCTGCTGATGGAGGAAGAAGTAGTTCGCTATGGCGACAATCGCTTGTCCCTGCAGCGACCAGCTGTCACATTCCTCATTGTCACCCAGCCAGAGTCAAGTCTTGCCCTTTGCATTCCTAAAAGAACACTTGACCCTGTGAGGACATGATATGCATTTATGCTCTGAAAAGTGCCAGTGAAATAGAAAACCGAGAAGCTTCTTGATGCTTTAAAAAATAGCATAAAGCATTGGTGTTTGAGGGCCCTGCAGGTAGGTAGCCAGTGGGTAAGCAGAAGCGATTGGGTTTCTGATATAGAAACTAACATGTTTAGGGGCTTTGCCTCTCAGATATGAGGTCTGACAAATACTTTGAATAAAAGCTGTCCTTGTAAACTGACATTAAAAACCTTGTCTTGAAGAAAATTAACTAATTTGTTGAAAGGAGCAAAAGATGGTAGAAAAAAGAAAGACTTTTTATTAACACGAGGAGGACATGGGGTACACACTTGGCTGGGCTCCATGAAATTTGGAGAATCAAAGTCTTCTGGTCTTTTACTGTCTTACATCACCTTGGACAAACAGTGTACCTTTTCTCGGATTTTTATCTGTTGTCTTTATCAGTGCTGTTTTAAAAATGTCATCCATCTAGGTATTGAGGCACATGTGAGTATTGTATTTTCCCAGTCTAACAGTCTCTTGAAAGAACTTGCCTGTTTTTTTGAAAGAATATATTAATTATATTTAATTTATCATCCTTTAAATTAACCTCTCTATCTAAATCTATAAAATTATTAGTAAGAGAAATAACTGGTTACCACAAAGGATGGAAAATTCATCATTGGAAGTCCTTATTCCATAAAGTTGCCTAATGATTAATATCTTGTTGTAATGCTAAGGAAACAAAATTAAATATAGGAAAGAGCTGGTATTCATGGTGTACATGGTAGGTTTTAAAGCCTGTGAACAAGATTTCTGGTCAGTTTGCCAGACAGAACAAATGCAGAACACCACCCCACCCCATCCCTATTCTGCAAACAAGTGGAGGATGAAATTTCACCAAAAGCAATTTTTAAAATGACAGATGATCTCAAGAAAGGGAAAACACAGGTATCGGAAAGAAGGAGGGGAACTCAGGGTAAGCAACGTGAGTGACCAAAGTCCAGATGGCGTATAGAGGCATGAGACTCGGGGTGGTAAGAAGAATGTCTATGGGTAACAGAGAGCGGCGGGAGGGGATGAGTCCCCTCTGCAGGCACGGTGCGGGGAGGGAAGGGACTAAGCTCCCAGGGGAAGCCGAGGCCTATGAAGGTTCCATCCATGGAACCAGGCCAAGAGAACCCCACTTGTGGCCAGAAGCAGTAGCAGGGAAACTTGCCTCTGACTGCAGTTGGAAGAGAAAGGAGAGACCCCAGTGGCTGGTGAGAGCCGGGCTTGTGCCCCGCAGGGTATAGAGCTCAGATTCACACCCTGAGTGCAGCGCCAGGTCAGGAGCAAGTTGTGTGCCTGACACTTCATTCTTCAGGGGACGGGGGATGGACTTATGCTCAAAAGTGTGTTCCAAAAGATGAAGGACAACTGGTACTAGTATTTAAAGGAAAAAGGAGGAGGAGGAGATACAGGCAGGTTTGGAAAAAAAAATCAAATAGAAGTTCTCAAAATGGAAGATAGTTATTGAACTACCTGAACACTGTTGTGTTGGTTGAAAATTGTCTTGCTTATTAGTACATTGTCTCATTAGTTATGGTTCCAGATACAAATAGCACATGGATACATTTTTTTTTTACTGTACAATTATCTGAGGAGGTTTGCATAACAGTCTCTTTATCTGTTTTAATCTCATTTTCTTTAAAGTGGAGATTTACATCTTTTATCAAATGATTTATTAAAGACAAAAACTCACATGTCATCATTTGTGAGAAACTCTCTCTTTTATTCATATTTGGTCACCCTTCTGGGCTCTTAGCAATCTGTGGTTATAAAAGTAATCCTGTCATTCTTTGTGCTGTTAAGTGTATGTTTATATATCACCCATTCTTGAGCTCGTCCAGCCAGCCTTTCTTCCAGTTTTTAATCGCTCCTTGGTACACAGTAGGCCCCACAATATTTTGAGTAAAAGAACGAAGACTTAAAGTCATCCAGTTCCACTGGCAGCACTGTATATTAGACCCCAGGCCTTAAAGAGGCTCCCATCAGTTGTATTTCAGTGAATGTGTCTGGCTGCAATCCTGATGTTCTGACCTTAGACAGAAGCTTTTGTAAGCATTTAGTCATTGAGATTGGAGCCTTGAGAAATCTGTTGGCCAAGAACTAACGAGTGTAAAATAGGTACAGGATAATTGAATGATTCTGCTTTTTAAAAGTCAACATCCTTGTACGCTGTCATGGGGTGGGGAAGAAATGTGTTGAGAAGAGCAGAAAACGGCATCAGACAAGAATGTGTTTCCCCTTCCTTCCTCTGCTGTGTTAGAGAGGAATTTTGTTTCCATTTCTTAAAGCTAAGGGACTAGGATGAGCTAAGAAAAAAGGATGAACTGTCCACACAAAACTAAGGACTTTATTCCTCAAATATAATCATTTAGAGGATAATAGCTTTTTCCACTAATTAAATTGCAGAAGGAAGGAAAGAGTGGAACTTTTAGGATTAAAGAGGAAGCAAAAGGAAGTTGAAAGTCTTTATAAAACTGAGTTAATAATGGAAACTAAGTTGGAACTAAATGAGTAAGTAAAATATACTTTAAGCAGGAAGATGAGAAGGTTCTTAGGATTCTTGGTAAGTGTTTTGTGGAAATGTAAAGCACATTTCCAGAGTTTAGCTCAGTCTTCTTAAGATATAGTTTATCTTTCAAACACCTTCTGATTTGAAATCATGCTCAGTCTGTTAATTTCTTATTTGATTTTTCAATAAAACTTCTTTCCCCCGAAATAAGTCTGTTGATGGTAAGATAATTTTCAAGGTCAGAAATTTCCAAAGAAGTTAGACAATGTTCCTACATTAGGAATTATTTTTACCCTAATTGGTTCTCCTGTATGTTAAATTCTGTGACTGGGCCATTGGTCCTGTTTCATTTGCAATAAAATAACATTTAGCCCATTTGAAATATTATAGTTAAAACCAATATAAAATGTTCATTTTGTCATATATTTTATTGAAAGGTAATATAAATTGTGTTTATTTTTTTATTAAAAAGCCATGAAAATTATTCACAATAAAAGTGATTGCCAATAAATTTCTTTTCACAGAGCAGCATGAAATTCCAAAATAAAATATAGTTTGGGACTCAAGAAATTAGAAACATTTGAACTCTTATGAGGAAAAAAAAATTACAAAATGCTAGGGAACTAGTTTAAATGCTGAGGGATTTAACTTTGTAGCTATTGTTTTAATTTTATAGCTTATTGTTATTTTAAAGCACATGTAGAAATTCTTCTGTAAACACACTTTGGTGAATTTATACCAATAATTTCTGTCAATGAAATTGTCAATGTTCTCTTCTTAAACCAGGTTGTTGGTGTAGCCCAGGCCATCAACAAGAAATCAGGAAATGGTGGGACATTCACTGAAAAAGACGAAAAGGTACCAAAACTTGTGCCTGGTATGATCTCAATTTAGGAAGATGTTTTCTCTTTAGAGTGTATAGACCTTTGGAATAAGTGATTGTCAAAACTGTTGATCACAAAAGCAGTATGGTTTGAAAGGATCTGAAATGTTCAGAGGGGTCTCTTTCCTCTGGCTAAATCAGTACTGACCTGTGGTCCTCAGTCAACAGAACCCCCGCCCCAGCCCACAGAACCCCCGCCCCCAGCCCGACCCCTGCTCACCACGCCCCCAAGCCTGCCTCGCCACGCCCCCAAGCCTGCCTCAAGGCTGTGTGCATGCTGGGGCTATCTAGAGAGTGACATGATATTTTAACTCTCCCATTTACTTTTCATCACTGCTATAAAGAAATTCAACATTAAGTTAAAAAACAAAACCCTAAAGCACTGCTCCAAGTTCAGCACTCCAGGTCTGCTAAAAATTGGAATTGCTTCCTGGTGAAGCAAATTTCAGAACATTTTATAAGCTTTGCACACAGACGATGGGGCGCCAAGGTGTGAATTCAGGCTGGATGATGTGAATTTAGCTTCAGAAAGAGCGGCAGTCAGCATTATTTTATTACGTTTCTCGTCCAACTCTGGAGGGATAGTTTCCTTGCACCACATCGATGTGTTTTGCGTTTTAAGGACGGAAGCCCTTAAACCTGTTTATAACTTCATTCTGTCTGTAGGTTTTATTATTTCTCTTCCTGGATATGTAATTATATGTATATCATGGCACCCACTGAATTCTTCCTGTTTAAGCCCATTGCTATTTCTGTCCCTCCACTGAAAATGAGTAGGAACTTTTGGAAGACATTCCAATAAGACAGAGTTATTTTTGTCTCCTGCTGTAGGCTGTATTGACACTGGTGCTGGTCCCCATGTCTTAATTGCTTCGGAACATAGCAAGTACCTTTTTAAATGTGTAGTAGTCATCTAGTCTCCTATTCTCTTAATGACATCTGAGAATATTTGGTGGGAAACACTGTCCTAGATTGGCTGTTTATTCCATTTTTTGTCTATAATCCATTCAGGGAAACCCCCCTTGAAAGATTGTCATTCTTAGTCTGTATCATCTCTTGGCAGAATAAATTCATGATTGTGAATAAAATATGCCACTTCTTTTAATCAGTAATTAGTATAACTGTGAACACATCACCTTGGTATAGTATCGTGAGGGTGATAGGCCCGTGTTTAAAAGAATATATTTAATATTTGCAATTTAGTATGGGACTGCGGTTGCCAGTATTCTCCTAACAAGTATGTGAGCTTTCAGTTTGCCCTGGTAATAAAGTACGGACTATTTTTATAGTCTTAGCTTTAATCCAAGTCTTAGTATCATTTAGAGACTACACCAACTTTTGCATAAAGTGAATTTCAATATCAAATCATGTAAAGAGATCTCTGTCTCCTCTCTTTCTCCTTGCTTATTTTACAACTATTTTATGACATTAGGCAACTTTATTAACACTTATCATCTACTGATTGTATCATTTAGCTAACACTTGATTTGCATCAGTTTCTAAATTTATGCAGAATAAACATCTACTGTGTTTATTTGATGCTGTTGGTTTTTTAATATTTATTTGAACTATAAATATTTTTGGATATTGTTCCTGTTTCCAGCAATATAACAAGACAGGTTTATTGACAGTTCCTAACTTGGCTGTTGTCTGTTTTCTAGGACTTTGCTGCTTACTTGGCATTTTGTGGAATTGTTCTTCATAATGCTCAACTCTATGAGACTTCACTGCTGGAGAACAAGAGAAATCAGGCAAGTCTGATTATAAAGAGAGAGTATAGAAATTCTTTTTAAGAAAATGGTTAAATTTTTATATTATATATATATCATATAGATTCAGTTTCTAAATATTTTAACTGTTTCTACTGTTTGTTCTGATAGATATTTTTTCCATTTTGTATTTTTCTGTGAGCTATTGCTTTATCACTGTTAACAGGTAAAGATTTGCTTTTAACTTTACACCACCCTTTGTCATCATGGTACCAGTATTATGATGTCACTGTTTTAAGTTATTGAATGAATTGCACTTGTAATATTAAGGATTTAGTTCTTATATTATCACTTAGAGATGTCATCTCTTGATTCCCTGCTGTATAAGATAAGGATCTTAACATCCCTCATCTCTCCTTCCCAATTACTACTCCTTACCTCTGCTTTTCCTATCTAGACTTCTTCTTTTATGTTGTCCACACTGATAACATGGATACAGATGGTCTTCAATTTACACTGCTTATTTAGACTTACATTTTCAACTTTGTGATGGTGCAAAAGCTAT
Source organism: Bison bison bison (assembly GCF_000754665.1). Lineage (NCBI taxonomy): Eukaryota > Metazoa > Chordata > Mammalia > Artiodactyla > Bovidae > Bison > Bison bison. Next base: position 311,755 of record NW_011476055.1, on the reverse strand, counting down.
TCACATTCAGTGGAAGCCATACTTCACACTTTGAATATTGCTCTTTTCCTGGGATAGTGACACATACTCATGATGCTGGGCAGCGGCAGTAGCCAAAGCTCACAGACACACCATCATGAGGGTAAGCAACTTCAAACCATTCTGTTTCCCACACAGCCATTCCAGTTTTCACTTTTAGTACAGTATTGAGTAAATTCATTAGATATTCAATACTTTATTATAAAATAGGCTTTGTGTTAGATGATCATGCTCAGCCGTGGGCGAATGTAAGTGTTCTGAGCATGTTTAAGGTAGGCTGGACTAAGTTGTGATGTTCAGGTGGTTGGGTATATTAAACAGATTTTTGACTTGCAGTATTTTTAACTTACAATGGATTCATCAAGATGTGATTCCATCGTAAATTGAGGAAGAACTGTATTGTTCTACGACCATGATGAACTTTTCTAAAGCTTTGTCTGGATTAATTCCAAAGTTGCAATTTAAAATAAAGTATTTATAAGTACTGCGATATAAATATTGCTCATATTACCTTTGTTATATAATTTAGTTGTTCTTGTTGATTCTGAAATTTATTCCTTTTTCCTTGAACTGTTTGCACTGGTGTAGCCTCAAGTTATTGCTCTCCCCCCACAAACTCTCCATTATTTAGGCATTCTCTGGAGTTCTTCTTTTTTATGTAGAATCTCCAGATTGAGATTCTCTTTCTTTGTCCTTTCAAGCAAACCTGTTTCTCCTCATGCCTGCTGTGCAGGGTTCGTGGTAGAACTTTCCCTCACTGTTTTCTTAGGAAGACTCCATTAGTTATCCACTGGATCCCAGAACTCCTTCTTTCTCAGTTTACTCCTTTGTTCTGTTGTAGCACATTCTTAATTAACTACTTGCAACACGTATTGTGATGTGAGCACCTTACATGTATAAAAATATTTATTATAACATCCTGCCAGTGTGGCTGGGTATAAACTTCCGCATTGAAAAATGTTTCTCAGAATTTAAAGATAATGCTTTGTCTTCTGCCAGCATTGATATTGTTCTGATTCCTGGAGCTCTTTTTTTATCTATAAGCTTTTGGGATTATTTCTTTGTCATTGCTCTTGTAACTAAATTTCACAATATGATTCTTGTTTTTATTCATCATGCTTGTACCTGGTCATTCCTTTCAGTCTGGAGATGTAAGCCCTTAGGTTTTATGTATTTCTTTTTCATTATTTCTTTGATAATTCATCCCCCTACCCTTTAATTTCTCTTTTTAGAACTTGTGTTAATAAGACAGTGGACTTTCCATGGCTTTCAACTGCAGCATCTTCCAAACATCTCCCTGCTCCAGTCTCACCACTCATTAATCCAGTCTTCTTTTTATGAAAATGAGGTGATCTTGTCCCTTCTCTACTGCAATCCATCACAGTCCAAATGGCTTCAAAAGACGGGGCTTTTGGGATTCTTTCTCCATTAACTCTGCAATATCATCTGCTTAGTTTTCCCCTTTACACTCTGTATTCTTAAAAAATTTGATCAAAACATACAATATGCCAATTTCTCTCAATGTAGTTCTTTTTGACTGTGATATTTTCCTTCCTAACTTCAATGACTATTCTTCAATAACTATTCTAACTTCAATAATTATTCCTAACTGAATAATTCCTGCTCATCTTTCAGACCTCCCCTGGCATAGTATTGCTTCTGGTAAATCTTAAATAATAACTCTTTCTCTCCCCTCCATGCACAGGTAGTCCTGTGAGACTAGATGAAATTCTCTGGAGTTAAAGGAAAGAGAAATTATCAGGAAAAACATGAAAGGAACTCTGAAAATTTTGTTTATTTAGGAAAACATTTATTCTGTGAAAATGTTGGCAATGTTGGTAAATGTTGATCTCAGAAGTTTGGATCAACAAAAACAATATTGTGTTTTATGTATCAGACACTGTTCGATGTTAACTTATTTAGTCTTCACAACAGCCCCATAATTTTGGTACTGTTTTTCTCATTTTCAAGAAACTAGATCACAAAGCCTGCAGGAGGAGAAACCAGAATTAAAAACTCTTGGCTCTGACTTCAGAATCCGATCGTAACCACTGTACTAATTGTACTAACAATCAATAGGAAGTTTTCTTTTTAAACTTGGTTTTAATTTGTTAGATTATATATAAACCACTTACAACCCATATAAGTCATTGTATTGCTTTAATAATTACTAAATCAGAGCTCTTAATTTTTTTGTCTAGGTGCTGCTTGACCTTGCTAGCTTAATTTTTGAAGAACAACAATCATTAGAAGTAATTCTAAAGAAAATAGCTGCCACTATTATCTCTTTCATGCAGGTGCAGAAATGCACCATTTTCATAGTGGATGAAGATTGCTCCGTGAGTACAGAGTATGACTTTTTTATTTTTAGAAAGACAGAAGCTTATGGTCCTTAAAGCACTGCTTTTAAACCTCATGTTGGCCTCAGAACTCCCTCTCAAGTCCAACTGAACATGGTTGTTTATGTAAAGCTGATTAAAGCATGCGTTGTTTGGTTGGAAGGGGGTAGAGGTGAGGTTGGAGGACGCCCCGGTGCACCCTCACCTTGTCGACCGTCCGCTGAGCAGTCACCACGGGAGTGTCAGCGTGCTGCTTTCATCAGGGCTGCACTACCCTGATGGAGAAGTGCAGCGTCATGACAGTGTACTGGCCTTTTTTGCCCAGGAATAGTGGTGCCCTCTTGCTGTGAGCAGGTAAACCTGTTCTGCCTGTTTATTCTGAGTGGAATGGGATTGTGTGGAAATCATAAGTCTTGGCCCAATGGAGGCAGTGCTGTTAAAGGTACCTGTTAGTCCCAAATTCTTCCCACCAGGGAAAGTTGCTTAAGTATTCTAAGTGGTAGATTTCAAGCCATTGATTTTCATGTAAAGCAGTAAGATCTGTGTGGAAAGATGGCGTATTCTCATAGAGCGCTGCTTACTTACAGGTCAGCTGACCTTGCTGTGAGCATCAGCACCTTTGGCCTAAGGCCGTTTTCTTTTCTGCAGTTTCTTTTCCTTCTTAACTGATGAATCACTGCTTTTGGTATATTTCTTTTTGATGTAGTTGTTTGTTTTCTTTTTCCTTTAGACCCTTAGAACATGCTCTTCATTGGTGGGTTAGGAAAGAAAATAGGGATTCTTGCATAAAGTCAATTACAATCTGTATAGGATATTTGAATTGATTTTGGTGGGGGGGGTGGAGAAATGAGCTACAGTCCATAGGATTGCAAAGAGTCAGACATGACTGAAGTGACTTAGCATGCATGCATGGGGGGAGAAAAATAATAGTTTTTTCTATTATTTTATTGAAAAAAATTATTTTTTATAAATATAAATAAAATATATTTTAATTATAAAAAAGATTTTTAATACTTAT
>NW_011476055.1:292525-308280 GCF_000754665.1 Bison bison bison | reverse complement strand
AATAGGAAATCAAATGAGAATTCACTGTGCTGTAAGATAATCAGTATTCTCATGGAAATTACTTAAAATATTTTCACTCAGCTATAAATTCCTTAATATAGAGATAATTACAAGATTGTAGCTATCCTTCTGAAGTTCAGGTCTGAATTTAATGCAGTATGTCAGTTCACCATTTTTGCTCTGTGACTGCTCTTTGTCATTTAGTTTTTGAAAGTTATACACAAGGGCACTCCCTTTTTAGACCATTTAAATATCACTTTATTTAACATTCAGCTTATCTTTCTACCAGTTAACAGCTATCATGGCAGCAACTGACTGGTATCAGAGTTGCTTTAAAGTATAGCTCAGCAGTATGCCCATTAATCTGTTTTGCTCACTTTTTAAAGACTGAATTCGTTGGGGGTAGCAATTAAGTGACTTGATGTTCATTTATACTGTGATTATTTTTTTATAAAAAACATTTCGACACATGAGCAAAAATCCAAATGTGAACAAGAAAAAAATGTTACTCATTTCTTCTGTTCCCACATTAAATGCATATCATGTCTGATTTGTTTCCTTCCAGTTTTTTATTCAGTTATAGTATGGGTGTAAATATGTATGCTGCTTTTCAACTTAACTTCAAAAGTACGTCCCTTTGTTGCTAAAATCTTCATAATTTAATAATCTCATAAAATACTATTGAATTGTGCCTTTAAAAAAAAAAGAAGACCCAAGAATAGCAGTGAATATATGCATAAAGGCTAAAACTTGAGGATTTTGAATAAATATAGAGAAAATTTGAAGCTAACATGTTCATTAACAACTGGTAGAAAAGCAAAACCAAATAGTACTCAGATAAGTACTTTTGTAGGTCAGTATCAGCAACAATAGGAGCATGGTTCTTAGTAACGGGAAGTAGGTTTGAGAGTGTCATGAAGTAAGTACTTGGGTCAGTTTTGTCTGAGAAAGTGAAAACATACAAGAAGTGGTGTCTCAGTTCCACAGACTTGTATGTCTGTGTGTCTAGGTAGTTTTCAGTGTATTCTCAAACTTATTTCTCAGTATGTGTTGTTGCTCTGTTTCCAGGATTCTTTTTCTAGTGTGTTTCACATGGAGTGTGAGGAATTAGAAAAATCGTCAGATACTTTAACACGGTAAGGACTTATGGTCTATCTGTCATTTTCACATGTACATAATGCTGGTTACGTAGCTATTTCACGATCTGTTTAAGACACAGAAGCTGCAGTTGCTTTTTTCCTCCTACAAGTAACTTCATTTGTGAAAAGACTTTACTATTTGACGTTATAGTTCCAGGTTTTTTCCACTGCAGTTGACCTGTTGGAGAATTCTTCCACAGAGTGAATAGTGTCACAATTAGTCTAGGCCTGGTACAGTGTTTTCTGTGAGCTGATTCATTCAAGACCCACAGACATATATTTCAGATATATTTTTGCTTTGTACTTTGGTCCCTCGGTGAAAATTTGATAGGCTTCTGAGTCTGTTCAGATTTGGAAATAGCCCTGGGATTTAACTGACCCCAGAAGGGTGCCTGCAGTCTCCATCACACCAATACATGTATGCATGGCAAGAATCAGAAATCTGTTGTAGTTCATTTCTTTTTCATGTTCTTTGTAATTTTAAAATTTATATTCATTTTTTGTTGGCTGGTACACAGAAAAAATAGAAAGTCAAGGTTATATGTATCAAGGTTATAGACGTTACTGGCCCAATTTTATACGTGCTTTCTGAAGAACTTTAAAAAGGATTTAGAGTTAACTAACAAATGTTCTTTCTCATATTTTTGTACCCTTAGCAAATTACTGGTAGTGTTTGCTTAAGCAATTGGGTAATCCCAGGAATATAAGTCTGCCGGGGTCAAGCGTCAGGAATTCTTGGGCATAATGCCATTTGTATTTTTCATTATTTATTTCTTTCAATTATTTCACTCCCTAAAATAATTCATGTCAATTTATACTACCCCTTATTAGTGATATTATAATTAAAAGCCGCATATTATCATGGAAATAGAACATTATTTAACTTTACCATTGACGTTAAAGTTCCAGAGTTTTCACTCTACAGTTGACCTATCAGAGGATTATTTCATGTTGGTGAATGATGTCACAGTAATATCCTCAGGAACCAAGTCCCTTGGTGGTAGTTCTTTAAAAACAACCTCTGTGCAAATCTGTAGAACATTCTGTAAGATAACTGGCCTGAAGTGAAGTGAAGTGAAGTTGCTCAGTCACGTCCGACTCTTTGCGACCCCATGGACTGTAGCCTACCATGCTCCTCCGTCCATGGGATTTTCCAGGCAAGAGTACTGGAATGGGTTGCCATTTCCTTCTCCAGAGGATCTTCCCAACCCAGGGATCGAACCTGGGTCTCCTGCATTGTAAGCAGACACTTTACCATCTGAGCCACCAGGGAATAACTGGCCTAGTCTCTTCAAAAAGTCAACAGTCATTGGATAAAATGGAGGGAGGGGCTGTCCTTGGACATGACAGCCAAATGCAGTACATGAACCTTGATTAGATCCTGCTGCTAAGTCACTTCAGTCGTGTCCGACTCTGTGCGACCCCATAGACGGCAGCCCACCAGGCTCCCCCGTCCCTGGGATTCTCCAGTCAAGAACACTGGAGTGGGTTGCCATTTCCTTCTCCAATGCATGAAAGTGAAAAGTGAAAGTGAAGTCGCTCAGTTGTGTCCGACCCTCAGCGACCCCATGGACTGCAGCCTACCAGGCTCCTCCCTCCGTCCATAGGATTTTCCAGGCAAGAGTACTGGAGTGGGGTGCCATTGCCTTCTCCGATTAGATCCTAGTTAAAAGCAAATAGCTGTCAAAGACATTTGTGAGGATAATTGAAAATCTGAATATGGACTGGATACTGGATATTGGTGTGGAATTATTGTTACCTTTTCTTTGGCATTACTAAGTGGTTAGTAGAAGAATGTTCTTATTTTTAGTAGATTCGTGCTGGTTTATGTAAGGATAAAGTGTTAGGATGTCTGCATCTTAGTTTAAAATAGTTCAGATGGGCCGGCTGGGGAGGGAGTAGGGTGTAGTAGGGTGGGTGGGTTATGAATTAGGAGGTTAGGACTAAGCCTATATACACTACTGAATATAAAACATAATCAACAAGGACCTCCTGTATAACATAGGGAACTATACTCAATATTTTGTAATAATCTATCAGGGAAAAGAATCTGAAAAAGGGAAAATATTCAGTTATGTATGTGTACACATGACGTATATGTATTATACACGTATATATACATATATAACATATATACATATATGTATATTGTGTTGTACACCAGAAGCTAACATGACATAGTAAATCAACTGTACTTCAATTAAAAAAATTTTTTCCTTCAATTAAAAAAAGATATTTTCAACAACAAAAAAAATATGGTTCAACCAAAAATAAAACAGTAAATATATCTAAATATAATAAAGCAAATATATCTAAATTTAGTATGAATAAATGAATATATTTGCACATATGTAGATATAGCAAATGTGGTAAAATATTAAAAATTGTTGAATCTACGAGTAGGATATTTATTTTGCTTTCAGCTTTCTTATGTATTTCAAAAGTTCACCATAAAAAATTGGAAGAAAATGTTTGTAATAAAAAGATGGAAGTAAAATTAAAATCATCTTTGTAGGTCATATAAAGCCAAACTGTCTGAGCTTGCAGCTGCAAGAACAAAATGCTTGAGTGTGCAACCTGGTTTCGTCCCAACCTCCCTCGTTAGCACGGACCCCATGGACCGGTGTGGGGTCTGCAGGAGCTGTCTTCTGCCCTGTATGCCTTTCCTGTCTTCTTCTCTTCCCTTTCATGGCATTTCCTGTCCTTTTCTGTGCTCCCCATCAGGATGGAGAAACTGTTGACTCTACTGGTTTAAAGTTGTTACTTTGTTAAGTGATTGTATTTAAATCAAAACATTATATTAAGAGTATTATTTTACCAATAGGATACAATGAAAGACCTTTGCTTCTATTAAAAGTATTTCAGGAAGCTGCAAAGGAGCAGATGTAACTTGGGGACAGATAGGGAATGGGTTTGACTTGCAGGGTACACCTGACCTAGGCTGTGACCGCTGACCTGGGTGTGCAGTGGGTACTCAGGGTACATAAACCATGGAATCTCTACCCCAGAGATGTTTCTGCTACCCTTGAATTTTTGTTTCATAAAATTATATCAGAATAGCTGACCTTTATTTCCCTTTTGGCATGGTTGGTCATGAACTGAACTTTATTTCCCATCTCCACATCTGTTCTTTCCTAAGCTTCTGTGTGTATATTTTCTGGCATTTTTAACATTGCTTTAGTGGATTTTGAATCCTTTTTGAATATGTGATAGTATGTACATGTCCTGGTGAATATGTATGTATCTTTCTTAAGTGCTGGTATTGGGCTGTACTGCCTAGGTCAGTTATGAAGTCTTATTCTTAGGAGGAACATTAATAGATACTATTTTTATTTTATGACACCATAACATTTTTGTTGCTTTTTATAATAAACATTTTAGAAAACTTTGAAACATTAAATATTTGATTATTTTACTTTTGGCTTGCATAAATAATGATTACTATGTAGACAAATATATATATATACATGTTTATTTATGAATTTATATATATCCAGAGGAGAATAGGAAAATGAGTATGATATGCATATTAAATGTATAAAATGATGAGAATTCCCTAGCCATCTAGTGGTTAGGACTCTGTGCTTTCACTGCCGGGGCCTGGGTTTGATCTCTGCTTGGGGAACTACAAATGCGCAAGCTAAGAGGCACAGCCAAAACAGAAAAGAAAAATGTATAAAATGAGGAATTATCTATATTTACCTTTAAATGTATTTGTGTGGCAGCATATTTCTGTGTACTTTAATGTATTCACATTGGGATTCTTCTTATTAATTCAGGTAAGTCCTCTAATTCTGATAGTTGAACAAGCCCAGTGATTTGGTGTAATAGTGACCTCTACTGGTGAATATGCATTAAAATACTAAAATCTTACTATATATTTGATTTGTGCTACTGTATACTTGTTTTGTTTCTAATGAATGTCACATTCCCTCTCTGTAAAAGAAAATATATCTTTCCACTTTTAAAAAGTATTCCAAGACAGTCTTAGTGTAAAGATTTTTTTATAAAGGATAAATGTCAGTATGGTTACCTTAAAAGACTAATTTTATATGGACCATTTTAACTGATTTCATTAACCGAGTTTACAGTAATGGAAATTATCTAACACCAGTGCCTTACATTAGCTAATAGTTAGCTTTTAATCTAATGATGCAGTACAAGACCTCATAGTGATGTATGTTTTTATTTTAATAAAAATTAGATATCAGGCTTCATTTTGTGAAAACTAAAATGGTGTTTAGTAACTTTAGCTTTGTAAAAGGACTAGCTGATACTGACCCTTGGCTAGCAGATTCTTTATTACATTTCTGAAATTTCTTATTGATAGAATTTAGGCCTTTCCAGTTTTCATTATTAAACAAACACTTTGTCAATGCAAACCTCTTTCATGAGATGAAATGCTTGGCAGTTTGATGATGTTAGCAATAAGCAAATCATTCTTTTTAGGCAATTATGTGTCAGTGGAAAAGTATGGCTCACTTAGTACTCTTCTAACCAACCATCTGATTAACTTTTAAAAGATAAAACAATTTATTGAAGACAGTTTTGAAATGTTAAGTATACAAATAAAGAATAGTGAAGGTGAACATTATACATAATTATTAGAATTGTATTATCGATGGGATCAAACACAGTAAGCTCTTGGGGTTTGTAGAAATTGAGAAGTGAAGGTCATCTCCAGATGATGGGAGGTTTCAGAGTTTTCTGTGCTTCAATTCAGAGAGCCACCTAATTAGAAGGAAAAGTGAATGTGATGTTATACCATTTCTGTAAGTTCGTAATTTTAAGAAATAGATGTTTTAGTGCTATAATTCCAAATTAGTTAATTTCATGTTAATTGTGTGCTGTGCTTAGTCTAAAGTCAGTTGTAACCAGCTCTTTGCAACCCTATGGACTGTAGCCCGCCAGGCTCCTCTGTCCATGGGATTCTCCCAGCAAGAATACTGGAGTGGGCGCCATGCCCTCCTCCAGGGGATCTTCCTGATCCAGGGATCCAGCCCAGGTCTCCCGCATTGCAGGTGGATTCTTTACTGTCTGAGCCACCAGGCGAGCCCCGTGTTAATTTTAAATGCATATTTTATCACATAATGACAAACACATGGAATTAATCCTTTAAGCTCATGTTCTTGGAATATATATACTACTTGTTAATTATAATTACATTGGGAAACATATTTAAACGCAGGAACACCTACTATTTGTAAAATAGTAAAAAGATTTGTACTCCTTTAAAAAATGGTAGACACAGAGTATGAGAGTGTAGACTCTGACATCGGACTGCTTAAGTATTTGGGTTCATCTGGCTCCCTCTATTGAAATCATGATAATAACAAAAGTCATATGTCATTATCATCATCATCATCATTGTAAAAGACGTTTGGACAAAGGAATCCTTTTCCAGTGTACTCCTTTCTCTTTGTAGATGCTTTTTCATTTTTCTTATCTTTACTGTAGCATCTTTTATTTTCCTGAGACTTCTGTTTTCTATGAAATATTTATTGTTTTAAAATAGTTTTGTTAACCAAAATCCTTCACTTATCTCATAACCTTTTCTTGGGATTCTCCCCAGGTAATTATGTACAAAGTATTAGGAAGCCAGGCATATCCTAGGTCTAATGTCTCTAACATTTTTCATGCCTTCTCAGATTATCAGTCTAGGCTCAGAAGTGTTCAGTCTGAAATTCATCTATTCCTCTGTTACCACGGTCGTTTCCCTTTCTTTCTTTTTCTGTTGTATATAGTACTGGACATAAGTTCATTACCTGACTTGGCCAGTTACACTTAACCTAAAGTGTACATCAAAGAACTGAAAGTCACTCAGTCGTGTCTGACTCATTGCGACCCCATGGACTATAGAGTCCATGGAATTCTCCAGGCCAGAATACTGCAGTGGGTAGCCATTCTCTTCTCCAGGGGATATTCCCAACCCGGGGATTGAACCCAGGTCTCGATCTGGGTTCTCGAACCCAGAAGAAGAGAATGGCTACCCACTCCAATATTCTGGCCATATCAGAGGAAGGAAAGACAAAAATATCTTGGCCAGGAATGAGGCCACTACTTCAAGAGTCTTTGTGGTATCACTAGTGATCAAGAACACCATTTGAAACCACTGTCCTAGAAGCAGTTTGCACAGGCTGAGTGAGAAGGAAGATAGGAAAAGATTGGAAACTTGAGAACTCAGAGCAAGTGGACAGTTTTCCTGAGACACCACTTAATTTTGAAATGTTTCCGTCTGTTCAGTTCAGGCAGTTCAGTTGCTCAGTCGTGTCTGACCCTTTGCTACCCCATGGACTGCAGCGCACGAGGCTTCCCTGTCCTTCACCAACTCCTTAAGCCTGTTCAAGCTCATGTCAATCGAGTTGGTGAAACCATCCAACCATCTTATCCTGTCATCCCCTTCTCCTCCTGCCTTCAATCTTTCCCAGCATCGAATGAGTCTTTTCAAATGAGTCAGTTCTTTGCATCAGGTGGCCAAAGTATTGAAGTTTCGTCTTCATCATCAGTCCTTCCAATGAATATTCAGAACTGATTTCCTTTAGGATGGACTGGTTGGATCTCCTTGCAGTCCAAGGTACTCTCAAGAGTACCTTGAGTACTTCTCCAACACCACAGTTCAAAAGCATCAATTCTTCAGCACTCAGTGTTCTTTATAGTCCAACTCTCTCATCCATACATGACTATTGGAAAAACCATATCTTTGACGAGATGGACCTTTGTTGGCCAAGTAATGTCTCTGCTTTTTAATATTCTGTCTAGTTGGTCATAGCTTTTCTTCCAAGGAGGAAGCATCTTTTAATTTCATGGCTGCAGTCATCATCTGCAGTGATTTTGGAGCCCAAGAAAATAAAGTCAGCCACTGTTTCCACTGCTTCCCCATCTATTTGCCATGAAGTGATGGGACTGGATGCCATGATCTTAGTTTTCTGAATGTTGAGTTTTAAGCTAACTTTTTCACTCTTCTCTTTCACTTTCATCAACAGGCTCTTTAGTTCTTCTTCGCTTTCTGCCATAAGGGTGGTGTCATCTGCATATCTGAGGTTATTGATATTTTTCCTGGCAATCTTGATTCCAGCTTGTGCTTCTTCCAGCCCAGTGTTTCTTATGATGTACTCTGCATATAAGTTAAATAATCAGGGTGACAGTAAACAGCCTTGATGTACTCCTTTCCCTATTTGGAACCAGTCTGTTGTTCCGTGTCCAGTTCTAACTGTTGCTTCTTGACCTGCATACAGATTTCTCAGGAGGCAAGTCAGGTGGTCTACTATTCCCATCTCTTTTTTAGTTTGTTGTGATCTACACAGTCAAAGGCTTTGGCGTAGTCAATAAAGCAGAAGTAGATGTTTTTCTGGAACTCTCTTGCTTTTTCAAGGATCCAGAGGATGTTGGCAATTTGATCTCTGGTTCCTCTGCCTTTTCTAAATCCAGCTTGAACATCTGAAAGTTCATGGTTCACATACTATTGAAGCACAGCTTGGAGAATTTTGAGCATTCCTTTGCTAGTGTGTGCGATGAGTGCAATTGTGCGGTAGTTTGAGCATTCTTTGGCATTTCCTTTCTTTGGGATTGGAATTAAAACTGACCTTTTCCAGTCCTGTGGCTGCTGCAGATTTTTTCAAACTTGCTGGCATATTGAGTGCAGCACTTTAACAGCGTCATCTTTTAGGATTTGAAATGGCTCAACTGGAATTCCATCACCTCCGCTAGCTTTGTTTGTAGTGATGCTCCCTAAGGCCCACTTGACTTCACATTCCAGGATGTCTGGCTCTAGGCTCTAGGTAACCATCGTGGTTATCTGAGTCAGTAAGATATTTTTTGTATAGTTCTTCCCACTATTAGGCTTTCCTATTTCTTCAGTTAGTGATCTTACAGTTACTGTAGGCACATCCTTTCAGAAATTTATGGAGTAAATTTGCATAACCTGACCATCTTTGCCAAGTTTATTCCCATCATCAGGGAGTGTAGGAAGTTTCCTAATGAAAAGGCATATTCTATTCTGTTTTCCCAACTCTGGCACTGGCATTATACTTACAAACCCTCTGACATCAGGTTAACAGGTTCTACCTGTTAAGCAAGAAACTGGAAAAAGAGTTGGGAAAATATTGTAAGCTCAAAAGCACTGTTTTTCATTTAAATACATGTCTTAAAGCACCTCAAAGCAGAAAAATGAAGAGAGAAAAACTTAATAAAATTCTAGACCTGCTCGATTTTTCTCTTGGTCTAAAATGTGTAAAAGATTATTCTCTTGGTATGAGTAGACAAATAAGGAAATAAAAACAGACACTCGACTTTAGACATTCTATTATCTGATGAGAAAATAAGACATAGAGGAAAATTCATATGGATTTCACATTAAATGGCACAAAAATCAACATGACCGTTAACAGTGGTAATATTACTTAATGACATTTTAAACTTGTTTTCGATAGCTGAAAAGTTGTGAGCCTTTGTTTTTTCAAAAAATTTCAATTATAGTAACTACTGAAGTTGTGCATCATCGAATATGTTTAAAGCTTCATTTTCTAATTAAGCTGTACACTTTGCTCCATAATTTCAGACTGCTATGTTTCTCTCATAACCATCTATGTGCCTGTTTTGCCTGCGTGTTTTCACTGCATGGAAAGAACTCACCTCTGTTCTTTCCACAGGGAACGTGATGCAAACAGAATCAATTACATGTATGCTCAGTATGTCAAAAATACCATGGAACCACTTAATATCCCAGATGTCAGTAAGGACAAAAGATTTCCCTGGACAGTAAGTAACCTGGTTCTAGACTTGGAGCTTGACGGCTGTTTTCCTATCGGACCTGCTCTGTACTAGTTACTCTTAACCGAAGGACCGGCTCCAGAATTGACTCTTTGGAAGTGATCTGTGCTTGTCCCGATCTGAGGAAGGGAAATAAAACAGCTCAGAACATCTGTTCAGAGGTGGTCAGCAATACCTACGTATTTTTCTCTGTACTTTTTGTCAGTTTTTTAAAAATGTATTAATGAAATATCATTAACTTTGAGGTAGTTTTACTGTTACCTACTTAATATCAATTGACACTCTTTAGATAGTATTTCTAGAGTTCCCGAGTTTGTCTTCAAATATTAAGTTCCATATGGCTTGAGTGTCTGTAACTGGTCATCTACCACAGTGAACAGCTTGTGAAAAAACAATGAGTATTTGTTTTTCTTAACAGCACACCTACAAGGGTCAGTTTCTTAGACATTGGAAACTTTAGGTTCTAGTATGTTCTCTCATCTGACTTAAGAAAAGCATTGCAGTTGGAGGCAGCTGCCTTGACTTTGTTATTTGCATATCTAGGAGACCTTTTTAGGACTGTAGCAATATGGACAATAGAAACAGTGGTAAAACTAAAGAAAGAGACATTTGTAACATGTAGAATCCTTGGTGGTGTAAAGATTCTGATTTCTACCCTTCTTATTAAGTTACTTGAGACATCTACTACACAGGGATAGTTGGAACTCAGTAAATATTTTGCTTAGTACTACTGTAAGCTGCTTAAACTTTAAAATGGAAAATAAAAGAAATATAGGTAAATAAAATGGAAAATAAGAAAAAAATTAAACATAGGATATTTATTATTTTTAGTAAAGACTGTTTTTTATTGCATTTATATGAACTTCATTATAATTTGTGCATTTTTTACACTCTGATGTTATCTCCAGCTAATAAAAGATAAGCATATTAATAACTTCATATGTCCAGTATGGTTTGTATAGCATCTAATGGGCAGACAATCTGTTCATAGTATTTAGCTGTTTTGCTTTTCGTTTCTTTGTTTAGAATGAAAACATGGGAAATATAAACCAGCAGTGCATTAGAAGTTTGCTTTGTACACCTATAAAAAATGGAAAGAAGAACAAAGTGATAGGTAAAGCCTTTTCATTGACCTCCACTCTGCACTTACTAAAGAAAAACATATATTCCTAGAAACTTCTTTCCAGTGTAAATTTAAGGACTAAAATATGGAAAAAAGATGAAAATTGGAATGATAAAAGAATTTTGAAATAATTTTACCTTGGTAAATGTCGACAAACATTTGTTAAATATCTTGTTAAATATGATATACTTTTGTAATTATAATCCTGTTTCAACAGAGGTTTTGTTTAAAAATGACATGTTGAAAGTTAGTAGACTGAGGGATATCAAATTGATAATGTATATTGTTTTAAAGCCTCACATCTTAGTTTATGATTTTTCTTTTTTTGAATATGTGGTTTAGATTGTAGATTGTATTCATTGAATACTCCATGTTTTCGGCACCCAGGATAAATCAGTGAATAAGTCAAAATCTCTGCCTCAGGGAGTTTACATGCTTATATAAAGTTTAGTAAAACATGTCTACTGCGGGAATGGTGGAAGAAGGCATTCTCAGAAAAATGAGATGATGTTTCCCGTTACTGACATATTTGTTTCTTGGCACTGCAGGTTATATTAAGAGTTGAAAAGAAAATTTATATGCCAATTATGGCTTCCTTGGTGGTTCAGATGGTGAAGATGCAGGAGACCCAGGTTCAATCCTTGGGTCAAGAAGATCCCCTGGAAAAGGGAATGGCAACCCATTCCAATATTCTTGCTTGGAGAATGCCATGGACAGAGGAGCCTGGCGGGCTCCAGTCCGTAGGGTTACAAAGAGTTGGACACAACTGAGTGACTAACACATGCGTGATTGATGCTGTAAAAATAGCATGAACTGTTAAATATTCCCCCTAGAAATTGAAATAAAGGTTAAAACTTTTAAATAAAAACCCTAATGGTGCAAAACTTAGCTGTATAAATTTACCTTAAAAAATCTGATTAGTTTCCAGGTTGAAAATCAGTTTCCAGAAGAAAAATTTCTGGTTAGTTCCAAGATTTGACTGTAATTTTATTAAAGAGTATCAGTCAGAAAGGTGGGGGAGGGAGGTATTGTTTATGAAAGTGGGGAGTGGGGAGACCAGTACTAAAATTGCCTCTCCAGTTCTGTCCAGTAGTCTGGGAACTTTGGCCCTTTCATGGAGATGGGTGTGGAAGGCTGTATCAGTGTACAGGCTGTTCTGACCACTTGACAAGACCAGCACATGGGTGGCCATGCATGCAGCAGGTGGTCCTGGTACTTCCCAGTGATTCCAGTTCTCCTCCTGGTGTGCATCCTTGCTTTGAGACAGATACACCGACTTACACCTTGAAACAGCCCACCAATCTGACTTCCCTTGTTCTGATTATTTACTTTCCAAGATACGTTAACTCATGTGAGGAGAATGCCTTCTTCCTAGCCTCACGAATGCAAGGCTCGCTTTGCCAGTTGTTCCTTTTCGTAGATCAGTCCCCTGGACTTGAGGTCGTGGGCTGAGTTACAGGTGCACTACTCGCATTCCTGAGGCAGATCCAGTTCTTGTTGGTACCCATTTCTTGATACTATTCTGGTTTTATAAGTCAGTCTCTGAGCTGAGGTACTGTTCTGCACCCCAGAGAGCAGGAGGTGTCCTCGGCGTGGTAATCTGCTTTGCGAGCCTCTGGGGCTGGGCTCACTGGTAAATTGCCTCATCAGCCTCTTGGAAGACAGCCTGGTGACTCCCTGAAGGCTGTTCATCACTTGCACGCCTCTCAGTTCTCAGAGAAAAAAGGAGAAGCTAGTGAACTCATGGATTAGCTCTTTTCAAGAGTATCACTGATCAGATCCCTAACAGAGACCAAAAAACCGACCGAGGTGCCCTATGATATGACACTGAGTAAATGTTTAGTTAAAAGTTTATATCCTAGGGAGTTAGGTGCAAACTACATTGCAGATGTTATGCTTTTTGATAGAAGTGCAGAGCTTACAACAAGCTGCCTTGACCTTTGAAAACGTGAAATGAATTCCAGAAGTGATGCTCCATTTATTAATACTAATATGTTTTGGTGAGAAGGAGGGTAGAGTGGCAGCTGGCCACATTAAGTCATGTCTTCACTTTTTCTCAGCAGCATCTCTTTGGAATAATTGGGAATGGGGAGTGGCTGGAGGAAGTTATAATCAGGCTTTTTCATCACTTTACACAAGTGATAAATAAGAGTCATTTGAGGAAGCACAGAGATCCGTGGATAGGAATAGGACTCAGGATATCCACGTGGTTCCACTCTCCGTTTAACCTTGTAAACAGTTATGGGCACCTTATACAACTAAGTCACACCCTTCAGATCCCTTCAGAATCCACCTTCTATGGTCCTGTCATTGTTCCAGACAAGTGAACAAGAAATGAACAGTACCAGCTAAAGTAATCAGACTTCTGTCTGCATATATTTTGTGTCATTCTTATTTGATAACAAGAGTCAAAAGTAAGCAAATGTTGTTTTGGAGAAGGAAAAATTCCCTACCAATTAAAAGAAAGAAAAATACCCTAGTGAGATTTCTGGTGGGGGTTCAAGGTAATTCCAATAGGGAAAATTTTCAGTGTTCCCCACTATACTGTAAGTGGGGACAGAGTTCTGTAAGTGTGACAAAACAGAGAATTTGAATTCTCAAGTGAACTTTATATTCACAGATGTACCATGGAAAATAGCATGGTTGTAATAATTTTTCTTATATGTCACAGACCAGATTTTGCTATTATGTAATTCTAATACATAATCCCTACAGAGTTACATGCGGAAAGACAGATGGGCCCATGTGTTTTTTGTAATCTTTCTTTCCTTCCTTTTTTTCCATTACTGACAATTAGATGAAATTGTAGACATTAGACGAGTGCAGGGCCTGTTGTATCATTAATGTTTGCTCAGTGGTCTGGCTGATACAGAATGTTTCCACGACTTTGTTTCCAACACTATTAAGAAGCTCCTTTCCTCATGAAGCATTCATTTATTTTAACCAATTATTTCCCCTATTTATTAGATTACATTTGTCTTTTTCTTATATTTACCAGAAACACTCATGCCTATTTTCCATGTCAGTTTCAGGGCATGTTTTGAAGAAATCAGTTCCATTCCCATCCAAAAGGAAAAGTTGTTGAGAACATTTCCACTTTAGATAACTTACATTTATATCTCTTCTTTTAGTGAAAAAGTGATGCAAGTCATAGTGTTACACCCATGTTATTTGACACAGTGAAGTATGAGAGACAAGTATGTATTTCTTACTGAATGTATTTTCTAAACTCATACTGTCAATTCTTTGCTCATCTATGTGTGGCAATATGATTCCAAGGCATAAGTAAATGCTGTAAAATTATCTAAGTTTAAATTCAACTTCTACTTAATTTTCTTTTTCATATTAAATTATAACATTTGGCAATCTATTCAGTTGTTTGTAAACAGATTTGCTAGGGTTTTCCTAACGCAAACGTAATTACATTGTGCAGCGTCATACGTGGTACATGTTGCCTGTGTTGCTTACGGGATCCAGTTTTTCCCAGTTAGAGAACTGTAAATTGTGTTTAATGATAAGAAGCACCGGAAAATAAGGCTGTAGAGACAGTAATAATTGGAAGAAAATGAGAGAGAAAAAATAAAACTAGTGCATTATATCTTTAAATTATAAAAGTGAAAATCTACAGAATGAAAATAAACATAAGGATTATAGTTTCAAGAATTGATTGAAGAAATAGAAAAATAAGAGAAACTTCCTAGTAGCCCTGGAAAACAGAGCTTACCTTTACTGGACGACCAACATTGAGGAATTTCTAGAAGATACTAATATGAAGTATATGCTGTTTATAAGAACACACTGTACACAAAATGGGCAAAATTTGAATAGAGATAACAATATTAGTATCAGAGAGGGTAGATTTTAAGATAAAAGAGCATAATGTACAGAATCACTTTGCATCGAATAAGTTAAATTCACAGAGGGAAGTGTAATTGTCATAAATGCCTCTAATAAGGTAAATAACATCATTGATATATAAAAGTCAAAGCTATTAAAAATACAAAGAGAAGTGGACAAAATGGTAGTCATAGTGAGAGTCTTTAATACATTTTTCATAAAATGCTAAATAGGAAAAAAGGAAACATTAGAATTGATTAATATAAAAAATGAAATGATTCAATTGGCATACATTTACTTTTATACGTCATAATTTAAAAACAAATTCCTTTCACATATCCATTAGAAATTTACAAATACACACATACAACATAAACTGAGTCATTTCTGGAAAGTAGAATTGAAAACTACTGTCATGGATCACAGGGCATTAAAACTAGAAATGCATAATAAAAGGATAAATTAGAAGGGAAAAGCTCACTTAGGAAATGAAAACATTCTCCCAAATGTCAAAGAAGAAATCAAAAGTCAAAATGAAAGTATAGCATTTCAGAAAATTAGTGGTCACCTCAATTTAATATAAAAATGCAAGGTATAAGGTCAAAAATGTACTCAGAGATGTAGTTTTAAATATTTTGCTATTTTCATTGGGAAATAATAAACTAAAGAGCTGCTTGATGAAAGTGAAAGAGGAGAGTGAAAAAGATAGCGTAAAGCTCAACATTCAGAAAACGAAGATCATGGCATCTGGTCCCATCACTTCATGGGAAATAGATGGGGAAACAGTGGAAACAGTGTCAGACTTTATTTTTCTGGGCTCCAAAATCACTGCAGATGGTGACTGCAGCCATGAAATTAAAAGACACTTACTCCTTGGAAGGAAAGTT